>NC_142932.1:128206890-128329390 GCF_046866305.1 Octopus bimaculoides | reverse complement strand
CATTTAGGTAACCAATTGTGAGAACTGGTTTCTGAACAACACCAAAGCATGATTCGAAACAGCTTTCACTCGCCTGCACAGCTGCATGTGTTGTTAGAAGTGCCAGCAAGAAGGAAAACTATAAGACACATAATTGAACTGTGATATATTTCTAGATTTGATTGACTGTGAATTTGAGAGATTCCTAACAACACGTGGATCAGTCCAGTTTGAACTCAAACATGTCAAATGGAACTTATTTCACCATTATTGTACTGAACCAGTGTAATCTAGAATGTTATACAATCGCCTGTAATTAATGAAAGCTGGTTTCCTCATTATAACAGAAGCCCAGGTGGATTTTTGGCACTGGCTAGCTTTTGGTTTTGACTTGTTCCGGTCATTAGACTGTGGTCATGCTGGAGCATCACCTTGAAGAATTTTTTGTCAAATGAATTGACTCCAGCAGTTTTCCAACTCTGGCTTTCAAGTAGCAGTGGGGGACAAGCACAGACACAAAGACACACACACATAGATATATCACATAGATATATAGATGTACACACACGCATAAGACAGGCTTCTTTCAGTTTCTGTCTACCAAATCCACTCACAGGGCTTTGGTCGACTTGAAACAATAATAGAAGACACTTACCCAAGATGCTATACAGTGGGATTGAACCTCAAACCTTGTGGTTGGAAAGCAAACTTCCTAACCACACTGCCACACCTATATATAAAGTTATTTCATAAACAAGTGACAGCAAGGGTGATTGATGCTAAATTGCTGTGAATATTGTCAGCTTGAAACTGTAACTTTACCCCTTGGTGGACTATTGTAATATAAAGCAGTAGTTAAGAGGGGATAAGTGTACCATGGTTTTGCAATACACAGTAAGTCGGTGTTGAGAAATATTTGCCAAGCATCTCTGATATTGGATTAGCAACTCATGTGTTGTAAGGTCATAGTAATTTATTGTATCCATGAGCAATATACTTAATTCTACCATTCTAGCTCTGATTACTGAGCTAGAAAATAACTGACCAACATACATCTCAGGGGAAAGATTTTTATATGATTAATTTGACTCCAAAACTATTTGGTGCTGCCTTGTGTACTAAAAAGCTATTCAGGCAAATAATATTGGTCTCCGTCATACATTTTATTAATTAATAGTTCCATCCAAAGTTGGTGGTGAGCTGGCAGACTCATTAGCATGCCAGGCAAAAAGCTTAGCAACATTTTGTTCATCTTCATGTTCTAAGTTCAAATTCCGCTGAGGTCAACTTTGCCTTTCATCTATTTGGGGTCGATAAAAGAAGTACCAGTTGAACACTGGGGTCGATGTAATTGACTTTCCCTATTCCCTGATATTGTACCAAAATTTGAAATGAGTAATTCCATACAAATGAAATGTACAAGAGAGAAAACTCTTTTATTATTAGTTCAACTTCCTGTGACTGCATGTTTGTGATTATGTATGTGCATGTGTTTTTGTGTGTGCGTGATTGTGTTCTGTATGCATGTGTGTGTGTGTGTGTGTGTGTGTGTGTGTGCGGGTGTATGTGTGTATGTGTGTGTGTGCATGCACATACATGTGTGTGTTGCATGTGAAGCTTTTCAGAATTTGCAAGACTTTATTTCCTGACTGAAATGTCATTTCTAGGAGACATGTGTAGACAATGTCTCAGCAACCATAAGCATTGGGTATTCATTGAAAAATTAATCAATAATTTGCCAAACATCACTTTTCATTTGTCAGAAGGTTGCAACGATACAGATGTAGATCTGAACTTGTCAACCGTTTCTAATAAGTGTTGATCAACTTGAGATAAACAGGTGGAGATTGGAAAGAGAAAGATCGTATTGTCAGTTTCTAAAAAAACAGAAGATAGCTGGAGAATGAGAATGAGTCATCTCTTGGATAAGGCAATGATGCAGAAATACATATCCGAAAGGGGTTTAATAAAATAAGGGTTTCTCCACTTGTAAGTGAAGTTGAAGAACCAGCATGGTTTGATGCTACAAGAGACATTTCAATGCAAAACAGTTTTAAATGAGTTCAACCTTCAACTGGGGCTGCAGCTACTTTTGTAAATGGATAAGGTTCCGAACTTGACTGTCTCTGTTATTTCAATGAGGCAAAAGTTTTAAGCCCTTTGCTGAACAACGTCAATGTACATGATAAGGAGAAAATTCTGAAGAATTAACCACTTCAAGAACATTCAACACACAAAAATTAGAAGTCAATCAGTAATTTGGATCCTCAGAAATTTTTAGTGAGCTGAGTATGGTAGAGGCCAAGAGCAGCCGTGACATCAAAGACTACTGGTCCACTATCCCCAGACATACACACACTATTCTAGCAGAAAAGGTTCACCTGGCATGTTTTCTGTTTTATGCAACAATGCTTCTTGCCAAGTTTCATGAAACTATTCCAAGATTAGAAGGGAAAGAAATGGTAAGGCTTTTCATCAATCTACTTTTGCTTTCCACTCATTAAATCTCTTAATTTAAGTGAAATGACAATCGTATTCAAAGATAGGTGGACTTTTAAACTATTCAGTGGTTAGAAAACTCTGAAATATCAAATGACAACTTTGAGGTTATGTGTGTAACACAAACACAAAATGTGTCCACAATGTTCTAACTTCAACACCAACATTTCATTTGAAGAATTGGCAAAGTTGCTAAACGTTTTGAGACACTTTAGCTGTTACTTGTGAAGACACACGTTCTGCTGATGCAAAAGATTTCACATCACCCAAAAGCTAACCCTAGCTAGACCCAAAAGCTAGACCCTCAGAAACATCCAAATACAATAAAATATTATCTACATTATTTACACTATTTACATTTAACGGATATTTGTCCTCATCTTGTTTGTTGTTAACACAACGTTTCAGCTGATACACCCTCCAGCCTTCATCAGGTGTCCTGTGGGAAATTTCGAACTTGGGTTCTCATTCCTAAGGTGTTTTTCGATGTTATCATTATTATTATCATTAGGAATATCATCATCATCATCGTTTAACGTCCGCTTTCCATGCTAGCATGGGTTGGACGATTTGACTGAGGACTGGTGAAACCGGATGGCAACACCAGGCTCCAGTCTGATTTGGCAGAGTTTCTACAGCTGGATGCCCTTCCTAACGCCAACCACTCAGAGAGTGTAGCCATATATATATATATATATATATATATATATATATATATATATAGATATATATATGATCTGGTAAAATTTCTATAGCTGGATGCCCTTCCTAATGCCAACCACTCCTAGAGTATTGTGGGTGCTTTTACGTGCCACCGGCACATGTGCCAGTAAGGCGACGCTGATATATATATATATATCATCAGGAAATCATAAATCCAAAAGAGAAGCACATTCCAAGTTATAAAACAGACAAAGAAATGCTGTAAAGCTAAGTGCTTTATGGATGTGAAACCCAGACTGATCTTCTAGACTGGCCATAACTAGTTTTATCTAATGTGTGTGTGTGTGTGTGTGTGTGTGTGTGTGTGTGTGTGTGTGTGTGTGTGTGTGTGTGTGTGTGTGTGTGTGTTGTGTCTGTGTCTGTCCTCCACCACTGCTTAGCCACTGGTGTTGGTGTGTGTATGCATTCCTTTAACGTAGCAGTTCAGCAAAAGAGACTGTTAAAATATGTACCAGGCTTAAAAAACAAATACAGGTTCAATTCATTGATAATAACAGTTCTTGAAGGCCACAGTCTATTTATTATTAACTGAAGCAGCATAACATTCTTATTTATATATTTCTTACTTTTCTTCCAAATTTATCTGAAACTGGATCTAGATTTACAATCTAGTTTAGTTTTCATTCAGCCATAAGATGAGTCACTTTATTTTGCAATTTCATAAGATTCAATATTCATAAAAATATTCATAAAAATGTTTTCTGCATGCAGTTTTCTTGCTATAAAGTTGCAATATTTCTAACAGATACAGAATTTAGGTTAACTTTTGAAAAATTATGTTCAGTGAAGCATGGCTATGTGGTAAAAAGTTTACTTCCCAATCACATAGTCCTGGGTTCAGCCCTACTGTGTGACACCTTGGGCAGTCTCTTCTACATCAGCCTCAAGCTGACCAAAGCCTTGTGAATGGATTTGGTGGACAGAAACTGAAGGAGGACCATCATATGTGTGTATGTGTGTTTGTGTCGGCATTTGTCCCCCACCCCACTCCCACTGGTGTTGGTTTGATTATGTTTTCATAACTTCGTGGTTGGGCAAAAAAGTGACCAATAACATAAGTAACAAGCTTAAAAGAATATAAGTACTGTGGTCTAATCGTACAACTAAGAAATTCTTCATTCTGGTGCCCCAGCATGGCCACAGTCTAATGACTGAAACAAGTAAAAGGATGAAAAGATAAATTACCTACAGTTTGATGTCGTTCATTCATAATTAAATACATAAACAAGAGATATTTTAAAGTTAGATGCACCCATAAATTTCAGAAAGCTGGGAAATGAACCTACAAAAAAAAAAAACTGAAACATATAAAAAAAGAGTTTTTATTGAACCATTTCACAGTTAATGCAACAGTTTATAAGACTGCAGTAATTCATAAAAGGAGAGGCTTTTTAACTTAGTAAAACAGTGATTTACTCACAAGATATGTTCACTCAATTATCTGTTTCTATGATATATTTCTGCTCCGTCATTACCAACTGGCAGTTTGTGAGCAAACAGATATCAATGCAACAACTGAGAATCCATGAAAATCACTACAAAAATCTGTAAAGGTATGTTCAAAGATGATTTATCAATAAAAACTGTCTGGATTAACATTACCAGAAAATTTTCCAATATAGAATAAAATCTAACAAAGAACAGTAAAAGAAATCAGTGAATTTAATTATACACTACCTATTAAAAACAATTACATGCAAATATATTCCGCTAAGAATAATATACATACATACATATATACATACATACATATATACATACATGCATACATACATACATACATACATACATACATACATATATACATACATACATACATACATACATACATACATACAGGTGTGTATGTGTGTGTGTGTGAGTACATGTGCATTTATAGAGAGATAGATAGATAAACAGACACACAGACACACAGATATACACTCACATATGTACGTATGTTTATGTGTGTGTGTGTGTGTGTGTGTGTGTGTGTGTATACGTGTGTGTAAATAGCTCAAACACCTAAAATATTCATTTTGAATTGGGGGAAAACATTTGATAGTTTTTATTCTTCTTCCACCTCCCCTCCTCTTTTGCTTCTACCTCTTCTTTCTCTCCTTCTTCTT
This sequence comes from Octopus bimaculoides, assembly GCF_046866305.1. NCBI lineage: Eukaryota > Metazoa > Mollusca > Cephalopoda > Octopoda > Octopodidae > Octopus > Octopus bimaculoides. The sequence continues at coordinate 128,324,081 of NC_142932.1, read as the reverse complement.
TTCTCTTCTTCTCCTTCCTCTTCTTCTTCTCCTTCCTCCCCTCCTCCTCCTCTTCTTTATCTCCTTCTCCTTCTTCTTCTCCTTCCTCCCCTCCTCCTCTTCTTCTTCATCTCCTTCTCCTTCTTCTTCTACTCCTTCCTCCTCCTCCTCCTCCTCCTCCTTCTTTTCCTTCTTTTTCTCCTTCCTTTTCTCCTCATCTCTTTCTCCTCCTCCTTCTTCTTCTTCTTCTTCTTCTGTTATAGCAATGTTCACTTGTAACAAATTACATGTCACATTGAAAGGGCCGCACATCAAACGGAAAAAGGCATCAAAGGAGGAGGAAGAAGAAGAAGACTTTAAACAAATTTACCGTTGATTAAAATCTTCAAGGAAGGTTAAATATATCAATGGATTTACCATTAATGGAATTTGGTGAATGAAAGGAGGTATATAAATATATTACAGCGAATAACACAAGACTGAGATTTATCAAGGATTAAACAAATAAAAAAAGCATATCATTTGATTAATAAACTAATACTAACCAAATATATTTTCCTGTTAATTTTTTCATTTTTCTTATTTTTATTTCAGTTTTTTCCTTTCTTTGTTTTTTATTTACGTTTTTGTTTCTTCTGTTTTTTGTAAGTTAGAAGAATTATAATTAGCTATATTTCAAAATATTTTCCGTATAATAACTAATAGTTCGTTTCAACTCTTTCTATCATTAAAAACATGATATAAAAATAAAACACAGCCACTACTGAACCAATACTTACTTGTTTATTCCTTTCATTGGAGAGAATTTCTATTGATAAAGAAATAAAATGAAGATGTAACCCACCCACTTCACATAGAAAAAAAATATATAAATTTCAAGAGAAAATTCTTCAATACACACAGAAACAAATCAGTTGAAGTTCGAGGTTATATTCACAACTAAAATTCTCAGTTAAAAGCACCAGTATAAATCAATTTCAAGAATAAAAGCTATTTTATTTCATTCGCCTCATTTATTCAGAAATTGATGGCAATATTTTTAGCATTTATATGTATGTGTGTATGTATGTATGTATGTATTTTTCTCCCCCTCCCCCACCCCATTATATTAAATATCTTATTTTCTATTAAATGTATTTGTTATATTTGTTAGATTACATAATGAATATGCATGGAAATCTGTCGGAAATTTTAATAGATTGGTGAAAAAGATATCATATACAAACTATATTTTATTAGAGATATTTCAAATAAACATTATCATTATATCTAGACTATTTTATCTGCTAGACTATTTTTTGTTTGCATTTTGTTTTGTTCTTCTTCTCCTTCTTACTTTTTTTTTAGTATAATAGAAAAAAGCAAACACTTATTACGGTTGGCTAATAGTCAATCATAATTTTCAAATATCAGATGTGTGTGTAGTATGTTATAACCAGATATTATCATTGGTTCTACTTGTTTAGCATTTCAACCAACTCTGAAGTAATTGTGCTCTATACTATCTTGGCTACAAATTGAAATAGTTCTTGCTTTCTTTTCTTGGAATTCTGTTTCCACAGGATAACCTTACACGTATTCACGTACACACCAAAATACACACAGATTCATTAACATTTACAAAACACACAAATCCTTAAATATATTTTACCTTCATTAATATTTCAACCATAGATTAAACAACAAAATAATCACCTAAATTGCTTCATTTAACAGTCTAGCTTCCCTTAAATATCCCTGCCGTCTTTAAAAACCACCTACTTTCGGTTCTAAATGTTTTGACATGTTCTGTGCTAATCATAAGTGTGGAAGCAAAATTTGCTTAGGGGCTGCACCAGATGCCAGTCTGATGGTTTCTAGGGCTGCATGCCCTTCCTAGCACCAGCCACTTCCCAAATTGTGTTGGGTGCTTTAACATGGTGTCGCACAAGCACTTTTATTTGGTGCTACATGGGCACTTTTACATGGCACCACATGGGCACTTTTACTTGTTGCCACATGAGTACTTTGACATGGTGTGAAGCACTTGTGGCACTGCCAAGAGTGCTTTACACCACCAGAAGAATCGGTCTTAGCACTTTTGCTGTAGAGTACAGGTCTTCTTGAGTACGGCAAGTCACCAGGTATTTCAGTCCTTTGTTCAGCTTCCTGAGGTCATTCGTCAGTACTTCATCCCATGTCTTCTTGGGTCTCCCACTTACACATGTTCCATCTACTGGCGCTTCTTTATGGAACTGTCAGTATCCATCTATATCACATGACCAAACAAGCACAGTTTTCTCTCTTGCATACAGCAACCAATTCCTCTTATGCCAAACTTCTCTCTCAGAACCCCCCTTATCACATATTGAAGGTTTTCTCTAGATCAGTGAATGCCAGGTATAATGGCTTATTCTTAGCTAAGTACTTCCAATATTCTAATGGGGGTGCTTGCACCTCGTCACTCCCTGTCCCGAAGCCTATGGTTGAATTGGTCAAGACTAACAGTTCTAATTATGAGCTTGTCTCTACATTAAATCTGTTTAAATAGTGCTGGACAAAGTTAAACACAAATATTAAGGTTCTTTCCACCTTTCTACGACATCCAATGTCTTTTTATAGTCTAAAAATATTTGGGGTTTTCTTCTAACCCCAAAAGAGAACATTATATGTCTACCAAGACAAGCATCATGGGTATTCACTTAGTTGGCTCTCATTTATTCTTCCAGCAATTCCAAAACCACAAACATCCTCTCAATTAAATTATTTATACATCAGCCAATATACAGCATCGTCTGGTGGTTTACTTTTATGAATTTGTTTGTCTACATCTGTTTTTCCATGTTTGCAGATTTTGGATGAATACAAATTGTGGCTGTTGACATCATAAGAATGATATAACCTTTTGAGAGAACATAAAATAATCATTTTATTGTTTTTTTGTTTTTGGACCAGCAGATCTCAAAGCCCACATAAGTCTGCAAATAACAGCATGTAAATATTATTGAATATAGAAACCCTTTTGCACAGAACAAGTCAAAGATTGCCTACTATTTAAATGCTATCATTTATAGCATTATATGCTTCAAGATCCAATATTGCAAAATGGAATTATTTACAAATTGAGATATTGTTTTATATCTGGATTCCATTCTTGTCACTAATTTATCTGTTTTTCAAGAAACAGGTTTCTTTATTCTTCTTACCTTTGCAGGGAATCCATTGCATGCGACTATAATTATTTTATGAACCGCAGTTTGTGAAAATTGCTTTATAGAGAGCAAGTTGAGAAAGTAAAAGACATAAATTCCATTCCATTCATGTTACAGAAACTGAAGCAGAACTGTAATTTAGAAAAGGATTAATTTAGTTCCATGCTTAGTAAGCTCCACCTGCTTTAAATGGCATTAAAATCTACCTGAAACGACACCCTGCTGTCTTAAAGAGAGAAAGAACATTCAGACATACGTAAGCACAATAAAGGTCAGGGTGGGCATAACTGGAGCACATGGCAATAATAATACAGAAGGCAGTGGAATAATTCTGACAAATGGTGGCTAAACGTACCTATGAGGTACATCATTATTAATATTGTTGTAAGGTGGCGAGATGGCAGAAGTATTAGCATGCTGGGAGAAATGCCTAGTGGTATTTTGTCTGTGCTACATTCCGAGTTCAAATTCCACCAGGGTTGACTTCGCCTTTCATCCTTTCGGAGTCGATTAAATAAGTACCAGTTATGCACTGGGGTCAATGTAATCGACGTAATCCCCCCCCCCCGCCAAATTTGAGGTCTTGTGCTTCTAGTCTAAAAGATTATTAGTGTTAGTGTGAAGGTGTACGGCTTAGGGGGTTAAAGAGTTTGATTGCCAGGGGTACATTGTGTCCTTGAGCAAGACACTTTATTTCACATTGCTCCAGTCCATTCAGCTGACAAAGACGAGTTGTACCTGTAATTCAAGGGAGCCAGTCTTATCATATTCTGAGTCAATGCTGAATCTCTCTGAGAACTATGTTAAGAATATGCATGTCTATGGAGTACTCAGCCACTTGCACATTAATTTCATGATCAGGTTGTTCCATTGATCAAACTGATTGGAACGGTCATCATTGTAACTGATGTGCCAGTTTTAATTAGTTTTCGAGATCTTGCTTTGTTGCATTCCTTCTACTACAAACCATTCTGTTTCAAGAACTTTCTCTAACCAGGGGGAGATTAGAAGGATAGACATCCTTCCCACCCAAACAGTGCCACAAGGGTATGATTGCTTGGGGTCAGTTAGACAATTACCTGGAGCAGATGCTTTTATGTCCACCTGGATGAAACTACTCTTCAAGGGAAAAAAACTACTTCAAAGAAATCAACAAATGTTCACAAAAATTTAGAATTATTAAGGGTACAAGCATGGCTGTGTGGTGAGTAGTTTGCTTCCCAACCACATGGTTCCAGGTTCAGTCTCACAACATGGCACCTTGGTCAAGTGTTTTCTACTATAGCCTTTTGGTAGATGGAAACTGAAAGAAGCCCATTATATGTATATATGTGTATATATATATGTGTGTGTGTGTGTGTATATATATATATATATATATATATATATATATATATACTAGTGGCTTGCCCCCTTAATTGTCAGCTAACATCTTGATTTAAGATTTCCTTTACCAAATCTCATGGTATTGCTTTAAATAAATCTTGATTTTTATGACTATACCCACTATGATTTCTGTCAATTCCCTCGGGTGATTTTACATGCTGCCTGCATGGGAGCCAGTCCAGCGGCACTGGCAACGACTACATTTGAATGTTGTTTTTCACGTGCCACTGGCACATGTGCCACACATGTCACTGGCACGGGAGCCAATCCGTGGCCCTGGCAATGATCACGTTCGGATATGCTTGACTATCACATGAAACAGTACTGTACTGTATATTTTTTTATTATTTTTATAATTTGTACATATTTATTTTATCATAAATGCAAAACAACACCATGGAGGAACTGACATAAGCTTAAATAATTAACCACGATAGGTGAACCACAATATGGTAAGGGATTACTCTGTGTGTGTGTGTGTGTGTGTGTGTGTGTGCGTGTAGGTGTGTGTGTGTAGGTGTATATATATATATATATATATATATATATATATATATATATATACACATACATATATATGTATATATATGTATATGTATGTGTGTGTGAGTGTGTGTGTCTCTGTGTGTATCTGAGTTTGTCCCCACCACCAACTGACAACCGGTGTTGGTGTGTTTATATCCCCATAACTTAGTGGCTGGACAAAAGAGACACATAGAGTAAGTACCGGGCTTTAAAAACAGAAGTATTTGAGATTACGCAAGGCAGTGCCCCAGCATGGCCACAGTCTAATGACTGAAACAAGTAAAAGATAAAAGAAGAAGAAAAGATGGTAAGCAATGCAAAAGTCTTCCTGTGAACGTTCTTGGAGATATTCTGTCAGCAAGGGAAGCTGCAGTGGGAAACTAAAATGCTTTTTAGACAAAAGAGAAGTGTGGAACATACACCACAACACTTATTTAACTTAATAATATTCCATTCACAGGAATATGCATAACATACACAGGATACAAAATAGTTTCACAGGTCTCAGAGGAAGAGATGTGTGATGGAGTGTTAGGAAGAGGAACATTTACTGAGTGAGTAAAAATTGCTATTAAATTAATTACAGCACACTTTGACTAACATAATTAATTGAATCCATTCCAAATATGTAATTTACTAAATTAAACCACATGGATTTAATTTTACTTTTATTTGCTGTTGTTGTTGTTGTTGTTGCTGTTGTCCTTGTTTTTGTTGTTAATACAGTTTCTTTTTCTAAATCTCACAGTAACTGTCAAATCTTAATCTTCAGCATCGGTTTGTGTGCTTAAACACTATATTATCAAATATTCAAACTACTTTACTTTTACACTAATAATTTGCGATATAATACAGAGTTTCTTGAGGATTTCTATGGCCAGGCACTGGCTATTCATTAATTGAAATAAGGATTGCTAACATGTTGCATAGTTCTATGATGAAGTGAGTAAGGCAAGCACTTCACATTCCTGTTTGATTTAGACTATTCATTATCGCATTTTTTTAGGTTACAGTTGTAGTTACTTCCCCCTTATTTCCTCTTCTTCACCCTCAAAGTTATTACTTTATTAAAACACTCAACAAGAAGTTATATTTCCTGCCAAGAAAATTCTATTTATTGCTATCTAGAATTAGATTTAATATATCTAAAATATTTAACTAACACAACTATTCAATTATGCTTCCAACTAATACAAATATCCATTCATATACAGATACTAAAACACACACACACGTACACACACACACACACACACAATCACGTGTGGGGGTGTGGGGGGGTGCAAGGAGATAATACAAACTGAAGCCAATGAAATTGTCGGTGGTGTTAGTAATAGACTGCCATTTGGTTAGTCAATGGTTGACAGGTTGTCACCAGTTGTGCAGTCTGCCTGTGCGCCCACGTAACAGCTCTTAATAACTCCAAGCTGAAAATACACAACAGTAATAGAACTGCTTCATTTGTTTGCAGAACTCAACTACATCCTTGAGAAAAGTCCCCTGCAATTGACTATCTTCCTATCCAGAGTGAAATGAGCCCCTAAACTACTAAGTATCACAGAAACCCAAAATACTGACTAGACCAGAACACTGCAGAAGTTTGTAAAAAACAAAAAGTAAAGAAATAAATGCATTAGCTACCATGAGGTGACCTCTCATGTGAACTTGTGGTGCATATGAGCACTCATCTTTCTATCTCTAGCAGAAGATAATCATCTACCATTGCCACCATATTATTTCCTGCTATCAATATAAACACAAGTGCTATTATGCACCACTTAAGTATATAACTGAAATATGTTAGGGTTATAGCTCAACTAATGATGAAGAGAATTTTCCTGGATGAGATGCAATTTGGTTTTGTGTGAGGGAGAAGCACCACTGATGCTACCTTCCTTGTAAGGCAACTGCAAGAAAAATACTTGTCCAAAAATAAGCCTCTTGTGTTTGTAGCAGAGCTACCACCCTCTCGGTTTAACTCTTCCTTGACAGAGATCTTACCTTCTAAAATTCCTTTCCAAATCACATTTTTCTCAAACATTATTCTAACATTAAGAACTGTGCCATATTCAGTTTCATTAGCAGGTGAAAATGAAATTATTTCTCTTGTTCATGTGAGAGATCAAGTTATTGACCAATTAGTAACCAGACTTCATCTGATAGATCATCCTAGATCCTTCTGGAATGTCCCTGTACAAGGGTTGTATAAAGGCTTGTTTTTAGCACCAATTTTCAGTGTGTGACAACCCATGGTCCACACCACATCCTCCTGTGTCGTTACAATAATCATTATAATGACTCTTGCTCAACCTGGATGTGTCAATATGGTTGGCTGATGTGAATCTAATGTGCACAGTTTCTCCTATTTCGGTAAGCTTCAGTTCAAAGCCTTTGTTACCAACTATTTATGGATGCTGCCAAATCATTCTTTCAATTGTGCTGACTTGTTGTGGAAGTTTTCTAATTCATCACCAACCTCACTATTACTTGTGCAGTGAAATATAAGTTACTATGAAATGCTTGTGAGGTGTTGTATCAGTTGCACTCAGCCTCACACATACTACCTTTGCAACAATTGTTTGGTGTATTATGCGGCTGTTTCTTCAAGTGTTTCGTTATTCATGTTTTGAGATTTAAACATTCTTAATTAAATGGTGGAATCAAGCTTTGCAAATCTTATAACGAAGATGATATATTTTGCAGAAGCAGATTTGGTAAGAACAACTGAAGTCAGATTTTTGAAATTTTTGTATTTTATATTTTTCACTGAATGTTTTAAAGTTTAGTTAATCATAGCTTTCAGGTGACCTCTTTCCTCTTGCATTTCTTTATTAGAATTGGTTGAGGAATTAAATGTTTACTGTGTGACATGTTTTTTAGCAAAATCTGATGTGGATGACATATAGTGTTTTCTGTTTACATTCTGATATTATTTTATCCTTTATTTTGGTCACTGTGGCCCATATCTTGTAGTTGTCTTTCATTGAATTCATCGTGAATTTGTCAAGATTATTTAGCTATTTAGTGTATTTCTGATGGTATCAGATTTCGTGTGAACTATTTAAACATAATTATAAGGTATTTCTGTGGACAGATGTCAACAACAAAACCTGCTCATACCAGAAACTTTCATTAAACATTGCAATTAAAGGCACCAAATCAGTCACAATTTTGAAGATACCTTAAACAAACTATCCAAAGAGAAGAATGCCATATCTTTGAGCTCCTCACTTGGTGGCCATATTAGTCAGATTCTAGTATTGAATAGCACGCAATCACAACTCCATTTTCGCATATACTACAGCCATGTAGACAATACTTATGTTGTAATTAAGGAAATTACCCACTTAGATAAATTAAACATATTGTTAAAAAAACCAGTCAGAACTTCAACTCTTTCTGTGAAACAGACAAACACAATAAAACGATAAGTATCGACACATCCATTGCTGACACAAATAAACCAATCAACACACGCATATTCTAACATAAAAGTCAAATGAACTCATATTACAAAACTGTTGAAAGAGTTTTAAGGAGAATAAACAAAACATACAATGCACAAATACTAAACACAAATTAGATTTAATTGTCTACCATAAAAACTTAAAACTAGGAAGTCCACTTTTAAGTAATAACACATATAATAAAATGAAACACAGCACCAACAATTACGACAAGCTTAATACTGTTGCAGCACGCAACTACAATACATTTAGCACCAGGATAGTACTCTGTGCGTGTATGCACGTGTGTGTGTTTGTGTGTGCATGTGTGTGTGTTATGTAATTAAAGTTGTAACAACCAACGTAGCTTGTGAAGTTCATTTCTGACATGACTGTTGTAATTGTTGTGACATATCTTCTTACATTGGCAGAATGTTTAGGAGACTACAATGCATGTTTAAAAAGATATACGTTGTGTATACACTTCTAAATATATACATTGAAGTAGAGATCCATAAATGGTGGATGTTATAAGAAGTCTTTGATGTATTATTTTAAGACATCATCTGAGGGGAAGCAAAATAAATCAAAAACTTAAGAATCGAATATGAAGTTTTATTGTCACAAATAAATATACATTTTCTTCAGATCAGCAAAAAACACTACATGTTCACTTGACATATTAGAAATAGCTGCTAAATATCCTTCAAAGTACACCATACTGACTTAAAGTTTAGGGAGCATTGCTACAATGACTTTAGCCATTGTTCAGCTTGACCAGTAACTAGATAATGATTTGGATCTAAACAGCATTAATCCTTCTTAGATCAACCAAGGGAGATCAGTAAATGGGAGTCAGATATTTTGAGCCTTTATCTATAAATAATGGACGGAATTTGGTAAGAGTAAACTTTTGTACGGATACCTCTGTGTGTGTGAGTGCGTGTGTTACCAGTACCTCCTGACTGGCCTTCATGCCGGTGGTACATAAAAGCACCCACTACACTCTCTGAGTGGTTAGGAAGGGCATCCAGCTGTAGAAACTCTGCCAAATCAGACTGGAGTCTAGTGTAGCCATCTGGCTCACCAGTCCTCAGTCAAATCGTCCAACCCATGCTAGCATGGAAAGCGGGCGTTAAACGATGATGATGATGAAGTAAATACACATATGTAACAGTATACCAGAATGCTATCACAACTAAATGAGTTTATTAGCAAATTTACAAACTTGAGAAAATGTATAGATGATGATGATGATGATGATGATGATGATGGTATATGTATTTGCTTACATACAGAAATATGTGTGTATGTGTGTGTCCATATATGTATATATATGTGATATATGTGTATGTATGCATGTACAAGAGTATGCTCAAAGCCTTGTTGAAAAGCTTTGAGAGCAACCCCCAACCCCTGGGAAAACACTAACACAAGAGTGTCCTGCTGGTTGAAGCTGCACCAACAGCGGGGGCCAACTGCTATGAACAGAACAGGATTGTAGGGGCCACAAAGAAAATGTAAACTGTTCGAGTTCAGAGGCACTCCTTGTCTTCAGACCCAGCAGACCACCAATGCCTGACCTGACAGGCTTTGGATTGGTCAACCACAGCCAGACACAACATGCCACATCTTCTCTCATCTGATGTCTTTGGTCATCGTCAGCAATAATAACAATCTATGTATATATGTATGTATTTATGTACATACGTACGTATGTATGTACGTGTGAATGTATGTATGTATGTATGTTTATATGTATGTATGCATGTATGTATGTGTGTATGTATGTATGAATGTATGTATGTATGTTTGTAGGTGTGTATGCATGAATGTATGTATGTTTGTATGTATGTATGTGAAGGGTAAAGGGTAAAGACTCCCTTCTGTCATGAATGACTATGGGATTGCACCCAGGAAGGTCCCCTCTGAGGCACAACTCTGGGCAATTTTATTCTATGGAAGACCAGCGGTCATCCACACATGTCAGCCTCTCCTCTCCCCACCACCGATGTTATCCAAGGGAAAGGCAAAGGCCTGGCACCAGTGACGTTGCAGCTCAGTTCTACAGCTGAGTGAACTGAAGCAACATGAAATAAAGTGTCTTGCTCAAGAACACAACACACAGCCCGGTATGGGGATCGAACTCACTACTTCATGATCGTGAGCCTGACATTCTAAACACTAAACCATGTGCCTTCACATGTATGTATGTATGTATGTATGTACGTAGGGTGTGTGCACATTTTTTGATTGTTCTCATCTAACGCATAACCTTTTCTGAGTGAATCTAAACGCATAACAGTCTGGCAGCAGTTTTTGTCTCCTGCTTCTGGTCAGAGAGTGGAATGTGTTGTTGATTTACCAATAATGTAATTCTTCCATTCACACTGAATCGAAATGTTTTATACGCAACAAATGTCAAACAAATTATTTTTCATTAAAAACTAATTACAAACAATTACGTTATATCTTTTTTTCTTTTATCTTTTACTTGTTTCAGTTATTAGACCACGGCCATGCTGGGGCACCTAGTCAACTGAATCAACTTATTTTTTAAAGCCTGGCACCTACTCTATCAATCTCTTTGGCCAAACCACTAAGTTACAGTAACATAAATAAACAAACACTGGTTGTTAAGCGACGGTGGGGGGGGGGGGGGCAAACACACACACAAAGACACATTGAAACTGTATCATGATGGGAGAAAGGGATTTATTGAGTGCCGCTGTATGTATACAAATATATATACAAATGCATCTATGGGTACAGGATGTCACCAACAGTGCAAATAACATGAAATACATAAACAGCGAGGAGAAAATGGAAAACAGGACAAGTAAACACAGAGAAATGACCCTTCATCAGTGGTCGGCTGTCTACCCACTCCTCATTTTGTGCATTCAGTGACAATATGAGTCTTCAAAGACAATTTCTCCCATAAATTCCAAACTAAAATTTAGGATTTATGGAGGGTCGAAGTTGGGAACAAAAACAGAACAGTGGGGACAGACAAGGAAACTGAATGAAAACAAACATGGAAGTTCATTAGACCAGAACGAGAGGGAATGAGTGAACAATGGGAAAAAACATTTTTATTCACATAGACATACATTTAGTCATTCTGCTAAAAATATTCTTCAAGAAAGTGCCCTAGCATGGCCATAATCTAAGGACAGAAACAAATAAAAGATAAAAGATAATATATATTTGAAAATATTCACATATAAATATATCATATTTTCCAAGAGACTCACACTCACTTTTGCCAAGAGACTCACACACACACACACACACACATTTGTCAAGAGACTCATACACACACACACACACACACACACATACATTTGTCAAGAGACTCACACACACACACATAGATTTGCAGAGGTTTTGTAACTCCTACTAAAATATTTCATAATATCAGAGCAAACACATGAAACAAACAGTATTTCATTCCAAAAATTTCAGCAATGAAAACTTCCTTCATTAGCGACGATAAATTCACATATTTCCCAATGACATTCAACAAAGAGAACTGAATATGCCAAGTTAGTGAAGCATATGAAATCATATGTTAATTCATCTTCCAGAATCAACCATTGTGTTGGTGTTGAACAAGCTCCGATAACAATTCCAACACAGCATAACGTCTGAGCTACTTACTGACCTTCAGTGTTCAATCATTAACTGAACCTTGCTAATGCAGTGATCCAAAATCGTAATGAAAAACCACTCATGAGGAAAAACAAATACAAGAAAAACGTTTGGCCCATTACAAGAGATTTTGTTTGGAGAATGGATGAGGCAAGTGATTTCACTTTTGTGTAGGTTACACTCTTTTATTCAAAGCTCTTGTTAGGCTCTTAGGCATATCTTTATTGTCATGCAGTAGAATTTCATGACATGCAATGTTCGTTACTTAACTGTCAGTGTTATCTTCGACATTAAACGTTGCTCAAGAGTATCGGTCACTTTCCATCTGCACCTCCACTCACTCACAGATCTCGCTCTAATCCAATTACTTTCATATGTTCTTGGAATGGCTGGTGCTATTTGTGTCATTATCTTTGTCATCATTGTCATCATGTTAATTCATCCTCACCCCCACCACAACCACCACCACCACCATCATCACTATCATTATATTCCTTCTCATTTTCATCATTGTCATCTTCTTCGTCACATCATCATTTTAATCATCATCTCATTCATTCATCACCCTCATTATCACCATAATCCTCATGTTCAATCATCATCATCATTAACATATTGCTCGTTTTTATCATCATCATCATCATCATCTCGTTCGTTATCCGCTTTATCATTATTAGCATCACCATTGCCATAATGATGATGATGATCATTATCAATACCAACATCAGCTGCGGCATTGTCACAATACCCAACTCTTCCACCTACACCTGCTCCTCTTCTTCACTGTCACCAGCATCATCATGAAACATCATGAAACATCATGGAGCTGGCAGAATCATTGTGACGCCAAGCAAAATACTTGCTGGCATTTCGTCCATTTTTAAATCCCAAGTTCAAATTCCACCGAGGTTGACTTAGCCTGTCATCCCTTTCGGAATCAATAAAATAAGTACAAATTTTGCTCTGGGAGATGGTGGTGGTGGGGATCGATGTAATCAACTTATTCGCTCCTCTGAAATTGCTGGCCTTGTGCCAAAATTTGAAACCATTCTGGTACATAAAAAGCACCATTCAAGTGTAGTCAATGCCAGTGCTGCCTGACTGGCTCCCATGCCAGGGGCACGTAAAAAAAGCACCCACTACACTCTCAGAGTGGTTGGCGTTAGGAAGGGCATCCAGCTGTAGAAACATTGCCAGATCAGACTGGAGCCTGGTGCACCCACCTGGCTTGCCATTCCTCAGTCAAACCATCCAACCCATGCCAGCATGGAAAACAGATGTTAAACGATGATGATGATGATGATGATGATGATGATGATGATGATGATGATTCTTATGAACCATTGAAATCTTAGCTGCCAGCATGGAAGAATTACTTTAAACAATGATGATGATGATGATGATGATGATGAAGAAGAAGAATCCCTTTAACTCTCATTGATATCAACCGTGTTCCTTCTGCTCTCAAGTACCTTGGCTAAGAGGGAGAAATCCACATTAAAAATTCACTATTAAAAATGCTCACATCTTCACTAAAACACTTTTCCCTCTTCTATTGGTGGTGGTGGTGGAGGTGGTGAAGTGGAGGAGGAAGTGGTAGAGGTAGAGGAGTATTAGATGGGGGAAGAGGATTTGTTCATCATCATTGAGATCTTCAGCAGCAGTAGTATCATTTTCAACTTCATCACAATTAACACCACCACCATCACCACCACCATCATCATCACCATCATCACCATCAACCTCATCATTGTTAATACCATCATCAATTAATATTGATACCATCCTCTTCATCTGCCTCATCATCATCTTCATCAATATCATCATCAGCATCATTGTCAGTCATATACTGAGATTTCCTTCATCAACATCGTCATCATCAACATCGTCGTCGTCATCATCATCATCATCATCATCATCATCGTCATCATCATCGTCATCATCATCATCATCATCATCATCGCTCATACTCATCAGTTGTGAGTTAGTAGCAGCAGTGGCAGAGGTAGTAGTCGTGGTATCAAATCACCGTCGTTATCATTCTTTCATTTCCGTTCATCAGAACAGGATTAAATGCCTCGATGTCCGTGGATTTGATGAGCCTGCTAATATGTGTTCCCTCATAAATTGGTAGGAACTAGTGTGAAAGAGAGAAGGGTGGATATACGGTGGGGGTGAGAAGCTGAGAGAAATTAAGAGGAGCGGAGAGAAGTAAGGAGAGAGAGAGAGAATGCAGCCCTGGTTTTGCACTTTCCATCAAAAGATTAAAAATATTATCTTCATATTGATGTTAGTAATTTTACTTGACAGAAACGTTGGCAGGATGTAAACATGGAGCAAGCTGGAGACTGAACACCATGTTTGCTTCACTTTTCCTTCTTATCGCTATCAAATTATCAAATTATCTCCCAGTCTATCTATCTATCTATCTATCTATCTCTTCTCACGGACGTGCTGTCACATCGGCTGCGAAGGTAAACGTTTATTTGACCTTTTACTGTCCACATTTTGTTGGAATTTTTAAATAATTTTGTTGCGAAGCACCTAGGCTTCATTTGTGTGTATTTTCAAGGGCAGGAATTGACCCCCAGGGGCAGTTTCGGCCCTAGCAAAATACAAAAATTTCCTTCTTGACATTTGAAAAATGTCGAGAAACATAATTTTGGAACGCTTGTCTTGTTCTTTTGACAAGCATTTCCCGAGGCTTCAGATGCCAGAAGAGAAAAAAGAACAGAATAGCGCGTGCTCATGCAGTGACACGAACGCAGTTGCTATAAACGTCACAAAGACTGTGAGTACAGCTACTAACAGCCCTCTCACCACCACCATCACCACCACCACCACCAACACCAACAACAAAAACAAAACTGTAACCAAGGTTACAAAACCATGCGTGAAAACCGTCACAAATGTCTCTGACGTAAGCACCACTGCTGCTGACGCCATCATCACCACCACCAACGACAACAACAACAACAACAACAACAACAGCAACAACGACAACAACAACAACAACAGCAACAACAAGGAAGTAAAGTTATCGGCCGTCAGCAATGACACCATCACCTGTTCAACAAACTCTGCTGCCACTACCACCACCTTTGAACCAGGCAGTACATACACCAACATAAACAAAAATATCCAGAAGAACATGTCCGCCAGCACAACAAAAACAAATTTCGCAAATGCTCTAAAGGAAAAAAGAACAACAGTGACATTCACACAAAAACAAATAAAAGACACAAAATCCCTTCTTACGAAAGAAGGAGATGATGTCAGAATTAACATCCCAAAAGATATTATAGAAATGAAAAACAAAAAGTGCATCATTTATAAACTGGTAAACACAAAAACCAGACGTGTAGAAAATGTTAGCACAGATAAAATTGAAGTTTGTCTTAGAAAAATTTGGCCTTATCAGAATCATGTCACCTGGGGAAGGAAATTCGGAACGGTGCAAGTAAGGTTTCTGGATGAAAATTTAGCTAAACAATTTTCGACACTCTCTCTCCGCACAGATGACTTGGTAATGATACCGAGTTATCTAGGACAGAGAGTGACCAAAGTTATGATAAAAAATGTGCCATCGGAGGTGGACACCCAATGGCTGATATCGGCCGTGTGCCTGGAAATGGAGGAGGCAAATATTTTGGAGATTACGGTCGGAGAGGAAAAGAACTGGGGAGGGAAAAATCTGGAAATCCTTCTCCACATCACGGAGGAGGCTTCACAGAAAATTCCTCCAAACATTAGATTGGCAGAGGACCACAAGCTGTATGTGGTGGTAGAGGGCAGGCGACCTCGCTGTTACCTATGCAACAGCGAAGCACATCTGAAAAAGGACTGCCCTCTGGCCGCTAAACAAAAACAACAACAACAACAACAACAACAACAACAACAGAAGCAACTACCAAATACCCCCAACAGAAAAACCTTACTACCAACACCACCAGCAACGCAAAAAACAACAACAGAAATATCAGCAATAACCACAACAGAAAAGACAACAGAAACTGCAAAAACAGAAGAAAAAAAAGAAAATTCCAAGACTGCCTCTCCCTCCCCCATATCACATACACCACACATAAATAACAAGGAGCCAACATCAATAAAAACAGCAACACAAACATTCACAGAAACACACACAGACGCACAAAATTTGCCGTTACCTCTTTCTGACTCCTCAGATCTCCCATCATCCGATGAAGAGAGTGGGGAGGAGTGGAAAATAGCTACGAAAGGAAAGAGGAAGCGCAGTAAGAAGAAAACAAAACAAAATGCAAACACAAACAAAGCAGGGAGATTCACATCTCCCGAAAATACTACTAACACCAATAGTAATATAAAAAAAACAATGCTAACAGCAATAGACAGTACAAACACAGAGTTGATGAATTACATCAACTCTAAAACAAACATCACAAATAACGATATCAAAACCAACAACCACCCACGTACAACACCGCCAAAACACATTAAAATTATTCATGTAACACCAGCATTACACAACACAATAAAATCCCTCTACCCCAACTCGGTAGGGGGATTCCAGAAATATTTGTGCAAGAAATTGTACAATAGCCTCCTTGGTGAAAAATCCAAGGAGGAAACAAAACTTTCTAACGGCAAGTAACACTCTGTTCTTTTGTTTTGTGCTTTAAAGCACACGTATAAATAGAATCATGGTGAAGATTGGTTGTGTGAATGTGCGTGGCTTAGGGTCCCCTTGGAAACAAGGGTACCTCTTAAATGACATCAAGTCACACAATTTGGATATCATAGCCATTAGTGAGACCAGACTCCATGAACCGCGGGCCCTAAAGTCCATGTTTGGCGGACAGTTTAACATTTATTTTTCTCCCTGTCTGACGAGGATGGGCGGTAGTGGCACGGCGGTTCTTTTTCGCAAGAGTCTGGATCTCCAAGTAAAGACGATATTTACGGACCCGGAGGGTAGACTGGTTGTCCTAGATGTGGACGGCAGCGATGGAGGCGCTTTTCGGTTGCTGGCAGTTTATGTGCCTCCTTTAACAGGTCGGTCAGACTTCTTTCGACGTCTAGAAGTATTCCTGGGAACGTCTCGTCCCTTACTTTTAGTGGGGGATTGGAATGCTACCTTGGACACGCATCTAGACTACGTGGGGAGTGACAAAAGTAGAAGGGGATGCAAAGGCCTCATAGACCTGCTCAGACGCTTCCAGTTGTCTGACAGGTACCGACTCAACCACCCAAATGTGCCAACGTGGACTTGGAGCAACCGCATTGGGTCGTCGAGATCGTATCTAGATAGGATAGTGTGTAGGACAAGAGATAGAGATAGTTTAGGATGTCCACAGTTCCACATAGTCAGCTACACGGATCACAAACTTGTGACGTGTACGCTAGACTTAGATAAGGTACATAGGCAGGGTCCCGGTTACTGGAAACTAAACGCGTCTTTCCCGTCGAGACAGGTTTTCAGAGACCGGATTAGCACGTTAGTAAAGAGGGCTTTGACGGGAGCCATCGTCAACAACAAATGGTGGTTTGCCCTCAAGAGAGCAGTGAGGGCGGAAGCAATAAGGTATAGCAGGGCACTAGCTGTAGAGAGGAACAGAGAAGAGGGGGAGCTAGTGATAAAGTTAGAAGAGGCATTGCGAAGTGGCATCGCATCCGACGTTTTAGCGGCGAGGTTGGCCCTCGACCAACACTTCAATGCTAAACACGAAGGGTGTGCTGTCAGGGCAAGGATGCGTGCTCTGAGGAATGAAGGTGTTGGAGCCGCACGAGAGGCCCGGGTGGCGGAGGCGCAGCGGGGTAACAGAGCCACCATCCGGTCTCTGGTAGACGAACAGGGGCGCGAATTGCTCGAGCCGAGCAAGATGTGCGAGGCGTTTCAGCGGCATTTTGCCCGACTGTTCGGGAGGAGTGGCGAGCGAGAAGGCAGGGTGGACTTTAGTGCCTACCTGCACAGCTTGCCACGACTCTCGGCAAGAGAGGCGGAGTGCTGCGAAGGGGTCATCACGGCGGAGGAGGTGAGGGACGCGATGGCGGGTTGCTCGACGGACAAATCTCCGGGTTTGGATGGTCTGCCCTACGAGCTTTACAACTGTATGCCAGACTTGTTTGGAGAAGTCTTGGCGGTCGTGTACTGCAACTGGCAGCAGAACGGGAGCATTCCCGGTTTTGTGAGCCGAGGAGCGGTAACGCTGCTGAAGAAAGATCCAAACAAGGGGGACGCCATAGATAACTTTAGGCCCATCACTCTGCTCAATGCAGACATGAAAATTTTGGCCAAGGTGTTAGCCAAGCGGTTGGCGCTTGTCATCGAGAAACTGGTCGGCACGGAGCAGACGTGCGCCGTGCCGGGCCGGAGCATCCATGACAACCTCCATCTGATGCGCTACATCATAGAGAGGGTAGTTAAGGAACCTGGCATGGGTGGGGCCCTGATCAATTTGGATCAATCGAAAGCTTTCGATAGGGTAGACCATCGATACTTGGAGGCCGTCCTCGAAGCGGCCGGCTTCGGTCCCGTTTTCCGCGGCTGGAGGGCTGCCTTGTACACAGGCATCCGTTCGGTTGTTCGCGTCAATGGACGTCTATCGGGACCCTTCGACATTGCACGTTCGGTTCGTCAGGGATGCCCCCTGTCGCCGCTCCTGTACGTATTGACTCTCGAGCCACTACTGCGGAAGCTGGCGACGCTGAGGGGCATCCCGCGAGAACTGGGGTGCGGGACGAGCGTGTCGGCATACGCGGACGACGTCACCGTCATAGCGTCTAGCCACGAGCACATCGAGCTTGTCGGCGAGACGCTGAAAGACTACGAAGCGGTGACGGGAGCGAAAATCAACCGGGATAAGTCGGTGGGTTTGCTGCTCGGCACCTGGAGAAGCAAGCCCATACCGTCCGGCAGCGCCTCAGTAGTGGGACGCTGGACGGACGGTCCGGTCAAGTTGCTCGGAGTCTGGTTCGGTCCGGACCTGCAAACGGAGAAGAACTGGGACGAGATAACGAGTAGGGTGGCCACTCTCTGCCGGCAATGGTCCGAGAGGAAGCTGTCCCTAAAAGGTCGGGCGGAGGTGGCGAACGCGTACATCGCGTCCGTCATCGAATACCGCCTGACCGTCGTGCCTTGTCCCGATCGCGCCATCACCGAAATGGAGCGCATCCTCTTCCGCTTTTTGTGGAAAGGAAGCGTTCCGATGGTGAGGCGATCCGTTTGTTGCCAACACCCGCTGAAAGGAGGGCTGGGCATGCCGTGGTTGATGATGCGCAGACATGCGCTGAGACTGCGACATCTCCGGCTCTACGTAGACGACGGTGAGCAGGTGTGGTCGCCGTTTGTGCGACGCGCTTTCCCGCAGCTCGTCTCCATGACCGAGCTGCAGTCGTGGATCAAAAAGAGGCCGAGGAATGGCGAATGGCACCGTGAGTGTCGCGTTGCTCTGCAACAACTTTGCCGTCCCGGGTCGACCTTGAGCGGCTGCATCACAACGAAGTCATTCTATAGGGGATTAGTGGAGGGCAGGTACGACGACGATCTCGGGGCGAACCTGGGCGTCGACGAGGAATACCTGACCCGCCTGTTCAGGACGACTTTCGGGCCGGGACCTATGGACAACTTCCAGAGATCCCTGGCCTGGCAGTGTTACCGAGAGGCGCTACCCGTTCGGGATAAGCTCTATAGACACGGCTCGCGAAATGTGGGGCCGACCTGCCCGAGATGCGGTCAGAGCAATGAAACCGTTCTGCACGCACTCGTGCAGTGTCCAACCATTTCGGAGCTGTGGGCTTATGTCGAACGACTGCTGTCGCGTGTGGGACGAGTCGGTTTATCAACCGAGTCTATCGTCAATATCGTCACGCCTCCTTCCTTTAAACGGGAAGGAAGAGCTGTATTTATCGTACTTGTGGCTATGGCCAAAGAATGCATCTGGTGGACGCGTCTGAAAGGATTAGAGACAAATACTTTCCTCTCTGGTCAATCTCTCATCAACTTTTTCAAGTATCACTTGAAAAGGAAGGTGAGAGTAGAGAGGCAAGTGTTGTCTAGCAAATGTTTCGAAAAAAGATGGATACATGTAGCAAGAATGGCACGTATAAATGACGAAGCCACCTTGACCATGATTCTATAAAACGTTTTAAAATTTTGTAAACAGAGAAATTTTATTTAACAAACTGTGACGCTAAAGACCGAGGTTACCGTGGTCTTTTCGTAGGTTTTTCTTTCCACGGATAACCTCCCCATTTATTGGGAATTTTTTGTATTTTTCGTATTTTTTGTAAATACCCCAAACGTTTTGCGATGTTTTTTTTTTTTTTTTTTTTTTTCTTTTTTTCATCGTTGTCCCCACTTTTGTTTTTTTTTTCTGCTTTGTTTTCGACCCCCTCGAAAAGAAAAACTCTACATTTGTATTTTGTCCCCTCTGTGTTGAGCCCTGTGTGGCTAATAAAGAAACCTATCTATCTATCTCTCTATCTGTCTGTCTGTCTGTCTGTCTGTCTATTTATCTATCTAACTATCTATCTATCTATCTATCTATCTATCTATCTATCTATCTATCTATCTATCTATCTGTCTGTCTATCTATCTATCTACCTGACGCACTACCAGTTCGAGAGAAGATCTACAGACACGGTTCGAAAACCACCGGACCGACCTGCCCGAGATGCGGTCAGAGCGACGAAACCGTTCTGCACGCACTCGTGCAGTGTCCAGATATTTCAGAGCTGTGGACCTTCGTCGAACGGCTGTTGTCGCGTGTGGGACGAGCCCACTTATCAGCCGAGTCTATCGTGAATATTGTTCCGCCACCTTCCTTTAAACGGGAAGGAAAAACGGTTTTTGTAACACTGATAGCTATGGCAAAAGAATGCGTGTGGTGGACGCGTTTGAAAGGTCTACAAACAAACACTTTCCTCTCTGGTCAGTCCCTCGTCAACTTTTTCAAGTACCACTTAAAAAGGAGGATGAGGATAGAGAGGAAAGTGTTGTCGAATGAAAGTTTCAATAAAAAATGGGTAAATGTGGCAAGAATGGTAAGAATGAAAGACGACACCATTTTAAGCATAGACTTGTAACAAAAAGAGACAAAAAGAGAGAAGGTACTTACTTTCATGTACCTTTAAAAAAAAAGCCTGAGGTGACCGTGGTCTTTTCCGTAGGCTTTTCTCTCCACGGATAAACCTAATCTGTTCCCCGTTTTTTACATCGACTGTGATACACGATCCCTATTGATCGCCCCCTCCCACGTTTTTTTTTTTTTTTTTTTTTTTTTTTCTTTTCTTCCCGCGATCCCTTTTGATCCAAATTATCCCCCCCCCCCAAAAGCTCTACTTTGTAATTTGTCCATTTTCTGTATTTAGCCCTGTGTGGCTATAATAAAAAGATATCTATCTATCTATCTATCTATCAATCTATCTGTCTGTTTGTCAATCTGTACAGTCAGAGTCAACGGTTAGTAACCAATACCACTGAGGACAGATCATTGATTGTAAAACCCAACACTTCCTCACAGCACCTTGATAACAAACGAGAGGGCAGAAAGCAGCCTAATGGGAGCAGTACAACTACTTTTATACTACGATGCAAAAACGTTCAGC
Organism: Octopus bimaculoides; assembly: GCF_046866305.1. Lineage (NCBI taxonomy): Eukaryota > Metazoa > Mollusca > Cephalopoda > Octopoda > Octopodidae > Octopus > Octopus bimaculoides. The sequence continues at coordinate 128,302,312 of NC_142932.1, read as the reverse complement.
CTTTATCCAGACTTGTTGGTTCAACTTCGGTCTCATTATGCGCAAAACGATTACCAACCATGATGATGTATGCAAATAATATATGCATAAAAAACTACACACACACACACGTATATGTGTGTGTGTGTGTGTGTGTGTGTGTGTGTGTGTTTGTGTGTGTGTGTGTGTGTGTGTGTGTGTGTGTGTGTGTGTGTAATAAAACAAGATATAGTATAAGACATCTATGAAAGATTTTCTGGCGAGGTTGAGTCGGGTATTCCATACACTCTTTACTTAACCACTTCTCAAGTAATTTCCAAGTGCAACCAAATGCACCACTAAGCATCTGATGTTGAAAAGATCCTGACATCCTGAGGTATTCTTTTTTAAGTTCCTCATAATATCTTAATTTTAATTTTACAAATACTTTATCTTTTGGATGTTGTTTATATTCTGAACTTGACTGTTTATGTAATATTATCGTTTGTTCAGAGACCATCGCACCATAGATGCCTAATTTTGTCAAGTAACTCGTTGTTTGATTTTCGAATCCATTGATTTCTCATCGTTATTTTCTTTAAAAGAAATTTTTCATCCTCAAATTGCATCATTTTGTGATTTTTTTTTTTGTTCCTTTTCCCATTCATAGCTTTGTCTACAATTATTTCTTCCTCATAGCACAATGAAGATGTTATACTGTTAGAACTGCTGTTATCCATTTATTTGTGATACTGGGGTTTAGGCTAATAGTCTTCTGGAAATTGAGGTTTGTTCTTTTTGTTGTTGCCACTGATATTGAATATTTTAGTTGTTTTCTTTTTCAATTTAGCTTTTCCATTCTTCAGGACAGTCAACACTTTCTGCACTGTGTTGTCATTCATCTGCTCTTTACCTCGACACCTTCAGCTAGGCACGGTTCAGAAATTATTTTATGGTATTCAGATTTATTATGTATGACTTGCAAGACCATTCTGATGTCCCCTGACCAAAGATCATCCTTCAATTAACTTATTTAGACCACTTCCCTATACAAAAAGTTACAACTAGCCATGGATCGAATTTGTTTCCAATGTCTCTTGTGTTTCTTTGACACATATGATACAATCGCTGAATCAAAGGTTTGTCTAACAATTTCGGTCAGTGCTTTGACTGTGTTTCAATTTTAAGGATACAGTAAATAGTGCTATAGCATTTGTCTTTTTCATTTGAAATAATTTCTCGTGATATGTTCTGGAAGGCTTTTTATACTATTTGGTGTAAGGAGAAATCCAACTTCTGTTTTTTCGTAATATATATATGCGAGGTGTATAATTTTCCTCATCGCTCTCTCATGGATTATCTTCCGTGGCAAAAATAAAATTCTGTTGGGTTATTTCCATAGCAAAAGATCTTCCCATGCCTGAGTGTACAAGTTCAGTGCGATTATACACGTATGTATTTCATTCAACCCTGCTTCGTGTACTTCCAGTTAATTAATTTTAGCTTGGATAAGCTTTACACACATTAGCAAATATACGATTTGCTGTTCTTATATAAACAACCGTTCTTACAGGTCTGTGAACGACTGATTCGGTATTCGTAGCTCATCAAAAGTAACGACGCAGAAACGTATGCATCATATGATCCGTCGTTCATAACCCATTGATTTTGTTTTTGCACATATTGTCTATGAGGAGAACTTTCTCCAAAGACTATTTCCATAGCAAAAGGACTTCTCGAGGTCGAGTGTACACAAACATGTCAAATGTGTGTATACGTCTCATCTACATTTCATGTCCTGAAAATGTGATAAGCCCAAAAATTCTGTCATTTAGTGTTGAGGATAGGTTTGGTTCCACACAGCAACAGTATGAACGGACTGCAATATCTGGAATCATGTAAGGAGTTGCTACTGGCTTCTCTTGTTATCTTCCAAATGACATTTTTTGTATATTTGCAACAATTTATTTCTATTAAAAGCTCACTAAAACGGTCTTTCAGTTGATTATGTGGGGGTGGGGAAAAGAGGAGAGGTGCTTGAAGTTGTTAATTCAGTTATTGTTGAACACTGAGATTCGTAGGCGTACGATACGTAAACTTAGATACACAGAAATCTAAGCACAAATTCATAGTTATTCATTTTCAAACACATACATATATACACATACACAAATATAACAAAACTCTACATCTGCACAAACAAGCACATATTCATACATATATATGAATATCTATCTATCTACGTGTGTGTGTGCGCGCGTGCATGTGTGTCTATATGTATGTATGTATGTATGTATGTATGTACGTATGTATGTAAAGTCTTATTAGGGCATTTCCAGAGAAGCACTCAGCCCGAGTTCTGGGCTATCAATGTTGCCGGAAGACGTACAAATACCTAAATTCTTCAGGTGTAGAAGATTCTGGTTTCATGATAGTAAAACCGTTGTTTGGGTTTAACGAAGAGTGAAGTATAATCCAAATAAAATGGCAAAGAAATACTTTAACGCATCTTTAATGATTCCTTACAATTGTTTCTGCGCCAACTCTGCTTGAAACGCCAGTTTATGCAATATTCGAAGAAAAATAATTAATATTTGCCGTTTTAGGCATTAAAGTGGCACTTCGGCAGACTTGTACCAAGGGTGCGCTCTTACACTGTGCGTCTTCCAAGCATTGCTTTTTTGTTTTGTTTTTTGAAAGGGAGGGTTTGCGTAAATTGGTAGGAAACAAAAAGTAAATAAAGTATGTTTAGGGGATGAATGATTAGACTAGAGATCGTATTTTTCTTCCTCTTCATACTCCCCACATGATCTCTATGATCTTACTTTGTTAGCGACAAGTTTGAACTCTCTTTAGAAGAATTTAAAACTAAAAAAAGAAAAGAAACGTGTGTGCGTGTAATAGAATGGATGATTACTGCTTTCGTTAGTTTCTCCGATGTCGTCAAATAGTTTTTTGTGTTGTATTTCAGGTGCATTGAAGTTGGTTAATGTTTTTATTGGTTGACTTTCAATATTTTGTTGTTATTTAGTTTTTCCTATGGTTTGACTATGTTTTTCATCATGTCATTTGTTAATTCGTTGTTTGTACTATGTTTTCTTCATTGGTCAACATTGCTGTTGTTTATCTGTGTCTATTTTGAATCGCTTTCACTTTTAAATTATATTTTCATCTATTTCTGATTTTGATTCGCTTGCTTTAAATCTGTTTATTTGTTTTTCTTATCGCTTATATATTAAAATTTAAAAATTGTTTTTTTCTGATGATATTTGCTGGGCATTTTCTTTTTTCGCTATGGTTTGATGGTTGCTAGCACTGGTGTTTCTGACATCCTGATAATCTCGCTTTTGTTTGGCTATTGTTTATTCTGTCTAGGTGTTCTGTGAATTGTTTTGTTTAGGCGTTTCCTGTGTTGCTATAGTTCAGCGGTAATTAGTCGGGGATTGAGATGGGGAGGGGGCCATCTGATTCGTTGCGTGCGTGATAAACTGTGTGTGTATATATATATATATATATATATATATATATATATATATATATATATATATATATATATATATATATATATATATATATATATATATATATACTCATACATGTATATATACATGTATGTGCGAGCATAAAAAGCAAAAGCACGCTCGTGCACCCTATTTTAAAGCATACATGCCTTCATTTCATAGAGTTTTTATTTCACGGTAATATGTATGAACATGCATTCATTCACATACTTTCACACACACTTAAATAGAAACATGCACGCAATGACACACGAAACAATTTTAATGTGCGCGCGTGCGCGTGTCGAGAGAGAGAGAGAGAGAGAGAGAGAGAGAGAGGGAGAGAGAGTGATTAATAGATAGTTGTTACGTATATATGCCTGTGGATGCGTACATATTTATGCATGTATGCACATACGACTAACAAATATACGTGTATCTTTATGTGTAGAAGTAGATATTGCCATTCATTTGCACGTGGGTTCATGATTGTGTGTTAGCATGTATGATTACGCGTGTTTTCTTTGCTAACAACTGGGTGTGTATATGTGTGTATATTTGTGTGTGCATGTATACACTTATATCGACAAATATATTTGCATACGTACAAGTTAGTTATGGTTGTTACTTAATAATTAGTGTTTCTTGCTCAAGGTAATTAATACATCGATACACTCTGAATTATTTACATTTTCTGGTTGTTATTTTTTTTTTAGCAAGTTCAGTCGGTTTGTTTATCGTTGGTTTTGACTATTTTGGATAATGTTGCACCATCGAGTGTTACCTTGTTTGTAGCCCATCGATATTTTACTTAGCAACCATTTAGCATGCAATGATATTGTGTTTTTATACAATGCGTGGGGAATAAATTTTGAAAGCTTATATAAAAGTAGGTTGCTCAATCTGAAATTGCCCACTTTTGTGTTTCTCTATTTCGGACGCTTTCTTTTAAGTTTCAGATGTGTTTTGTTAGAGATGGTGTGTAATTCGATCAACAGACAGAAGACTTGTGTGTATTTAGTGTCCAATATTTTGCTTGTCGCTTCAATGTCTGTCAGCTTACCGTTTTGCATTCTTGTTTCCTTGTAGATAACTTCTTTCTTTAATCAGTTTCTAATTAATGACGACTGTCTCGATCTGCACGAGTTGCATCCGATTTCGGTTATTGATTGTATATTTCTAGATGTGTAATTATTTATTGCTTGAATTACATAGCTTATGTTTCCTTGTGCAGTTGTAGATAACTTGCACATTATTTCTGTATCATAATTTGTAGTATTTATGGTCGATTTGAAAGTGTTCAGAGATTAGAATGAATTTATTTGGCACATTATTCATCCTGTTTTGGCTGAGGTGGGTTGAACCAAGTGATGCTTCTTTTTCTGCGTTGTTTGGTTTATCATCCATTCCCATGGCTCTATGAATATATCACAGCTTTTCATAGAACCTTCTTGATTTTCGAGGTTCGCTGGTGATGGAGACACTCAGATTTATACTGTTTACTAAGTGTTAAAGATGGTTGATTGGAGTTTTCTCTCCATATAGCAGCACTTTGTTTTATTTTCTGTACAGACAATGTTTTCTTTTGGATAGATTTAATGCTATATCTAGAATATTAACTATTGAAAGGTTTCTTTGGATGGCTGTTTTGAGAAGGAAATCTTTGAAGGCATTTATGAGATTTTTTCAAAATCTAATATATGCCCGTTCACGCTTTGGGTGAATGCTAGATCATCATTTATATAGATGCATATGTGTATATGCATCGCATGTGCATATGTATGTTTGGATATGTGCATGTTGATGCATGAACTCATGTGTTCTTATATGAGTTCATAATTATACTCAGGTCGACATAACATACATGTCCACTTACAAAAATATACGGCTATACCTCATTACATACATCTATGTACATTTATACAAACGTGTGTATATATATATATATATATAAGAGAGGTTTTGGTATCCAGAAGATCCAAAAGGCAGGTAAGGCTATGTAAGTACTACGGAAGGACCGCTGTTAAACTCCCGGTTCGATAATAGTTTGAGTGAGGAGTCTAACGCGGGTCGTGTGTGAGCGTGTATATGTTGAATAAAATGAGATAACAAAGCTATGGCAGTGTGAAATTTCTAAGACATTTCATAAAGAGAAGAGTAGTGTTACAGCTGTTTCAGGGATATAAAAGATATCCCATCATCAGAGACGATATGAGAGAGTTAAACAGAGGGAAATAGAGTTCAATATAAGAAGTTATTTTGGAAAGGGAGAGATACAGGAAGTGTAAAGGGAAATATAAGAATAGAAATAAAGATATGTGTTTGGATGTTAAACTTGCCGTTCCATTATCCAAGGAATGTGTTGTGTAGAATGGGTAAAACAGCTTCTTGTCCACAGTATGTAAGTTCCCATAGGAACCATGGACAGGAAGCCTTTTTACTCATTCTACACAACACATTCCTTGCATAATGGAACGGCAAGTTTAACATCCAAACACATATCTTTATTTCTATTCTTATATTTCCCTTTATACTTCCTATATCCATCCTTTTCCAAAATAACTTCTTATATTGAACTCTACTATTTCCCTCTAGTTAACTCTCTCATATCGTCTCTGACGAAGGGATATCTTTTATATCCCCGAAGCAGCTGTAAGACTACCTTTTCTTTTATAAAATGTCTTAGAAATTCCATACTGCCTTGGCTTTGTTGTCTCATTTTATTTAACCAATATACATACGAGTGAGTGGACAAACGAAAGAAGGGCACTCAACCAATTTATTGGAAGTTACATGTATGGATCAAAACAGTTTGATTCAAATTCGTTGGTACTGCGAGAGTTTCAAACGTGATGTTAATCTTGAATCAAACTGTTTTGATCCATACATGCATGCATGCATACATACATACATACATACATATATACATACACACACACACACACATATATGTAAACACATACATGCTTACACAGATATTTACATTAACACACGAATGCGAACACCACATTTGATCTCACCACTATTAATTTCATTCACGTTTTTTTATTTTTATCCTTGTTTTTTTTTTTTTTCTTTCGTTGTACCCTACGTACATTCCACCCTTATGGTTATGCGCATCCTCTGCGGTAGATGGTCCTCGTGCAATTGGATGCCGAATCACAACAGTTCAATCGCAGCTAACATTTTATAGCATCATCCCTTGATAAACTGTTGTGTTTAGCATCCAATTGCACGTGAAACATTCACTGCAGAGGTTGCAAGTGACTACATGGGTGAAACGTACGTAGGGAACAGATAATATAAACTCTTCTGTTTATCATAATTTCTCCTTAATATATCATAACGAGAAATACTCCTAAGGCGAGTAGGGATCGAACTGCTACACTGGAAATAGTCCGGAGAGTGATATTTAATATGCAGCGCTAAACCCAACAGTGGCAGTCGTACATCTAACTGTACACACAAGATATACTCTGTGTGTGTGTGTGTGTGTGTGTGTGTGTGTGTGTGTGTGTGTGTGTGTTTGAAGGTATTATGTACATATGTAACTGTATGAATGTATGTGTGTCTATACGCACACACGTATACATATACATACATACGTACATATATACATACATACATACAGATATCAGAGACAGAATGAGAGTATTTAGCGTGTATGTAGACATACAGAAAATGTGAGTTGTAGGAAGATAAAGAGGGGGTAAGTATCGCCGAGAAGAATACAGCAACCTGTTATTGAAGTAGGACAGATTCTCGAGATCAGGAGAGAGAAATGAGAGGACGAGAGAGAAAGAGACGTATATAAACTAAATAAATAAATAAGTGAATTTAGATAAATAACAAACTAATCAAAGAAATAAGTGTAAGAACGAGTAGTTCTTAAAAGTTAATGATAACTATCTTATCGTCATCATTGCAATCATCATCATTAACATCATCATCATCAGCAGCAGCACAATATGGGAAATATAGCACCATTAGATTGAGTATAACTACTTAATTTAAATTAAATAAAATACAGTTTAATGTATAAAAAAAAATGATATTAAACACTTAAGTTAGCGATAGATAAATAAAATGTAAATGAATGAAAAGTTCAAAATTTTGTGATTGTTTTTATTCTTATTACAATTAACAACATCATATAGTCGAAATATTCAGCCATTAGATTAGGAACAAATTTAGGATTTAAATTAAATTAAACCTAAGTTAATTAATGAATTGATAATACGTAAATAAAACTTAACTACAAATATCATCGCATAGATAATTGTTGAACCATTGGATAAGGAAACCTTCAATAGATTTAAAGTTAATGAAAAATGGGTTGAAAATCTTAAACATATTAATTCAGGGATGACTTTTTCCCAAGTTAATAACATTGAACAATAAAAAAGATTTAATTCATAAAAAGAAAAATTAGAATATTAAAGCAGAATAACAATGAATGTATTTGGAAGTTTTATGTATATATTTTTTAAGTATAGCACTTAGGCCATGGAAATATTGATGATTTTACGTAAAAATGAATATCTAGGAATAAGTCTGCTTATGACATAGATCGTGGTAAAAATAAAAAGAGGAAAACAGCCTGCATAACGAAAATTACCTTTTTAGTCAAGAAATGAAATAACTAAATAACCCGGTTGTTTCCCATAAATACACTGGTAAGTATCGGGATAATTTCAAGGTTGGACACCATTTAGGTACATGCAAAAGGACTAAGCAGAGTAATGTTTAACCCTAGGAACAAAGGTAATACTTCATAAAGCCATAGGGGAACTAATACACAGAAAGACAACTACATTAATATAAATCATAAATACAAACTAAGGGATGTAGAATACGTAATAGAAATATCACGTGGTATAATGCTCCTTGCAGAATTTGTGTGGCTATGAACATCCTGAGGATTAGACAGAAATTCTCTCCTTCTATAAGATTTGAAAGTTTTTTTAATAGTCATACGATGAAGTTTGCATATTTCGCTACAGTTAATTTAGTTGATTCTATAGTGGCTAATAACTTTAGAAAATTTAATATCACCAGAAAGAGTGGAGTGAACGTATGTTTCTTTACTCAGAATGTATAGACTAAGATCGGTCTACCACAATTAGTACACATCTGGTGCAAAAACGGCGAAGATAACAATACAGTATATCTTCTTTAAATAACATTAACACTAATAGAGCAAATGTAGCCCCTCGTGACTATGTACTTAATAGAATGTAGAACTGTGGGAACCATGACAAAAGCCTTTCAGATAACAAATATCTGAGAAATAGTCAAATTATATGTGTGCTCAGTCAAAGCAGCTGAGGATGTCCGTTATTACATAGGTGCAACTGCTTTAAAATTCAAGACCAGAATACATAACCGCATTCATTCTTTAAAATGCAAAAACAAAGAAAACTGCACTCTATTGGACAAGTTCATCGGGGGCCTAAAAGTGAGGACTATAGACCACTCCATTTCGTGATCTTTTCCTTGAAGGAGAGACGGTGGTAGATGTAATTTATGCTCGGATGAGGCACTGGAAATTCCCAATTACAAATCTAGCTTAATAAATAATCATACCGAATCCACTGTTTACACTTACTTTATAAAAGCTTCCTGAGATTTCAGCACAAAAGTCGTACATAATTTATTTACCTAGTTTTCTCTTCTTATAGATTATTCTGCCTTCTACTTAAATTATCTGTTATGTATCATGCGAAATACTCATTTCCTAACTAATTCTTTATGTTTAATCCTCAACAATTGCACTTTATTTGATTCAATACGACTTGATTTCATTTAATTTGCCTGTCGTATTACAAGTTCTTTTCTATCTTAACTTACATAAACACCAACTTTCCATACATTAGGGTAGAAAACAGTAGAAATTCCCTGAACCCTACTTTCCCTAACTAGTTTTCTATTATACTTGCTGACATCTTGATCTCGTAGAACTACATTTAGCAAGAATATAACAGATCAATAAAGGGTACTTCATATGTCAGTCATCTACGATCTCCATATTCTGAATTAACTGCACGGGCAACGGTAGATGTTTATAACTCTATGCAACCCATTTCCAGAAGCATGTTTGTGGGAAACTTTGAAAAATCTATAACTTTAGAGTGAATATGTGTGGAAGATGTGGTCGAAGGAAGTTGTATGTGTGTGTGTGTGTGGAAGCTGTGTTAATGCGTTGAGGGTGTATGTAAGAGAGGTATAATGAGGGTGTGATGTGAATGGTGGGTGTGATAGAAAATGCAGGTGGCGCTACAAGGGTAAAAGAGACTGAAAGTAAAGGGAATAAGTGCGAGAATTCTGGAGCAGATGGTGTGGTTGGGCAAATTCAAATTAGAAAATATGAGGTAATATATTTAAATCGAAAAGTATGCGCGATTTGAGAAAGAATGGAAGCTCTTGCTCTCTCTGAAGATGTACTATGGGGGGATCTAGTGTTGGAGACCAGGCTCGATGGAGAGGTCTCAAATCATGAGTGTGGTGGCAGATGTGGAGGAGTTAGGAGTTAGACGAACTTCGAAAGAGGGATGGATGGGGTAGTAAGAGAAAACATCAGGGTGGGTTTGTGAAAACACGAGTGGGGAGGGGGAGCATGGAATGGTCGAAAGCAACAGTGATTTTAAGGAAATTAAGAAACGATAGCGAGAGGAGTAAAAGGAGTTGAAAAACGATATAAAGGACTTCGATGTTCATTGTAGAAAGAGAAGCGGAACGGATACAGTTGGGAACGAAACACACACATGTTACGAACCAATTACTCGGACATTTAACAACTAGAGAAGAATACCAGAAACCGAATAATGGTATTCATAATGTACAAGCGTTTTATTTACATTTCATTGATAAACAACGATCTACAGTCCATATTCGCTTCTTCCCATTTCGTCAGGCACACAGAAAATAGAATTATTTTGATAAAATGTGAAAGGACAATAAATAGTGAGAAATGAGGTGAGCACAGAACAGAGAAGGTAGAAATCGACAGGTGAATATTACTTATTATTTATTCATATATCCTCTGAATGATGTCTCCCAGGCAAACTGTGTGTGCCAGGTAAAAAAAAAAGAAAAGAGAAAGAAATTTTAAGAAATTTCAAGAAATTTCAAGAAAATTTTGAAACACATTTGTTGTATATAGCATTACTGTTGGGAAGAAATATGTTGCGAATCTGGAGAAAATGTCTTATTCATTCCGGATTTGTAAAAAAGTATGTATATGTGGGAGCTGGAAAATTTAGAGGCCTTTTTTTATCTGTAACTCTTTCACTTTCTCTCTCTCTCTCCCTCACTATACACGCACACACACACACACACACACATATACATGGATACACACACATACACACACACACACATACACACACACACACACACACACACACACACATATATATATATACGCTGAGATAAGGCTTATATAATTCTTTTGTTTTCTTTATTCTGTAATCTGTTTTGTATTCTATGTAAATATAAGCTTTAAGTCTACCTGTGTTTACCTGCCTTCCTACCCCACTCTCATTCACTCTGCACATACGTGCGTGTGCGTGTGCGTGTCCGTGTGTATGTCTATGTATCTATATATATATCTTTGTATGTGTGTGTGTGTGTATATATACATATACTTATGTATATATATACATATATACATACACTTATGTATGTATGTATGTATGTATGTATACGCAATACACACGCATATATATTAATTATAGAAATAAATGTTCTGCACATATAATGAACATATTTTTTGTGTCACGCATTTTAGTAAGGATTTTATAAATATGAAAATAAATTCATATTTAGAGCATTAATATATTAAAATATATAGATGGCTAAGGTGAAATAGCACCTGAAAATAAATACTTGCAATGCATATTGCATATATATTTTTTTCAACTTGTTTATGAAATATTTATTTCTTCCATTTCAGAAAGCTAATTTTAAACACCAATTTTACAATTAATTTTAGATATTCTGAAACTCCTGTAAAGTATTTCATAGATAGAAAAAGTCATAAAAGATTTATCAACATTTCAGCAGCATTCATAATCTTCCCATTCTTCTTCCCAGCTTTACCGATTACTACGTATTCGGTATAACTTTAGATTCTTTCTTCTCTCTTTCAAAGATAACATCATCATATATTTTATCTTAGGAATTCGATATGTGTGTGTGTATTTATTTTAACCGCTATAGCCAGTATAAATTCTGAAGTATGTTTTCCCTATAGCTAGCGTTATATATTTCGAAATATATACATGATTGACCGCTAACTCCACAAGTTTTTTTTTCTTCTCTCTCTGTTTATTTCCTCGTGTTCCTTTCTGTTGAAGAGCGTAGGCTCGAAACGTAAAAGAAACGTAGGCTCGAAACGTAAAAGAAACGTAGGCTTGAAACGTAAAAGAAACGTAGGTTCGAAACGTAAAAGAAACGTAGGCTCGAAACGTAAAAGAAACGTAGGCTCGAAACGTAAAAGAAACGTAGGCTTGAAACGTAAAAGAAACGTAGGCTCGAAACGTAAAAGAAACGTAGGCTCGAAACGTAAAAGAAACGTAGGCTCGAAACGTAAAAGAAACGTAGGCTCGAAACGTAAAAGAAATGTAGGCTCGAAACGTAAAAGCGTCAAACTAATACACCTACTTTTGTTTATACACCTATCTTCGTCTTTTGTTTTTCAATAAATTTCAACTACATGTGTGTGTGTGTGTGTGTGTGTGTGTGTGTGTGTGTGTGAGAGAGAGAGAGAGAGAGGAGATAGGCTGAAAGCCATGAGATGTGGAGTAGTGATTTGGTCTCCTCTGTTGACCCACCAACGGGAACGTGTTACAGTTTGGAATTGAAATACCCGTTGAAGGTTGGATACCATTTGATGACACCAGTCCCTCCTGGCCAAAGCTCAATTCACTTTAGCGAGTGGAAAAACATCCCCCGTCTAGGTCTTATTAACATATAAAACAAAATCGAACACCCATACGCACATATATAAATATATATGAAGCATTTATATCACAGATGACGTAATGTAGCAGGTATGTACTACAAGTGCTCGGTACGGTTTGCCACGAAAACATCGGCTTGGACTGCAATTGAGAAAAGGTAGTGTTGAAGTTACCTATCAAAGATGGCTGGAAGTGGTTCATTCTCGAGCGGGTAACAATATATTTAAAACAGTGAATGAACAAGTAAAACATGTGGCATCACTTTAGAGCATTTAATTCTTTATTTGAAAATAGTATAGAGCAGTTATAGTAAATAGGTAAAGTCTCTTACAGCTGTTTCTAGAAGAGCTAAGCATGTGGATCGTGTGTTACTGAGCAAGGATTTCCACATAAGCTAACTATTCCATCATCAAAGAGAAAGAGAAAAAAATACACTTAATTAAAGATATTAATAGTTAACAGATCACTGTGGGAGTAAGTAGCGTCTAAAGTAAAGGATAATAGTGATTGGTAGATGTACGATTGAAGAATTAAGAAAGTCCTTAATAAGACCCTTTGTCAAAGTTAATGTCAGTTAGCAGTTCCAGTGTAGGGGTACCTTTTATTAAATTTAATTTTTTAAAGTGATACCACGTTTTGCTTATCCACTCTCTGTTTTTAATATACATACACACACATATACATACATACATACATACATACATGCACACATACATACATACATACATATCTGCATACATACATATATACATACACACACATATACATACATACATACATACATACATATATACATACACACACACATGCATACATACATACATACATACATATATACATACATACATATATACATACATACATACATATATACATACATACATACATAAAACAATCTCACAACAAAATAACAAAAGTAAGTAGCATAACAAAATTTTTAAAACGTCATGCTAAAGAGCTTTCTGTACACACGCGCGCGCACACGCACGCACGTACACACACACATGGGGATGGAGGGAGAGAGAGAGAGAGAGAGAAAGAGAAGATCGATCAGCAGCACCAGTATCAATATTTTAACCCCATTTTCGATATTAGCAATGGTTGCACGCCTGTTTCACTGATGTAAACTTTGCTGGAAAAACCGAAAATCTGCTGCTCTTTGAACAAAGTGATTTGTCAAACGTATTGGGCACTAAATTACGCACATTGCCTTGTCATAGCTGTCATCAGTGAATCAGTGATTGGTTTGTTGAAATCCTGTAACCATTGACGCAATTGTTCACCAATTGTAATATGAAATCAAGTAATAAATGAAAAATAAGCAGCATAGAAACTGTTGGTCACGTATTGTTGGAGCCGGTGACTTTGCAGTTATGTAGTTCGCTGTGTAGTCCTCATACTACTTATAAACCACTTCACTTATAAATTGCAGTTGCAGATTGAGGCAATTAAAACGATGCACTTCATCTCAAGCAACAAACCAATGTCTAAAGTAAGATTTAATTCATGACTTCATAAACTTATGAACGCAATTCTATGATTGTCTTTGGGCAGGAATAGTTGTCTTTCAATGACAGTCTCTTTTGGACCTACAAGTATTTCCTTGTGTACAATTTATATATGTAGATAAACACATACATATCATGTGCGTGTGTGTATATATGTATATGTGTGTGTGTAAGTGTGTACCTATGTCTATATGTGTATGCATATGTATATAGATGCGTGTGTGTGTGAATATACAGTATATATTGTATTTGTTTCAGTCACTGGACTGTGGTCATGCTGGAGCACCTCACCGAAGGGTTTTAGTTGAAAGAATCAGCGTCAGTACTTGTTTCTAAAACATGTTACTTATTTTATCAACTAAACTGCTAAGCCATTGGGATGTAAAAAAACCAACACCAGTTGTCGAGTGGTCGTCAGGGACAAACACAATTACACATGCATGTCGATTTCCATGCATACATACATAAATGTGTGTGTGTGTGTGTGTGTATATATATACATATACATGTATGCATATATAGGTATAAAGACAGATAGACAAACAGACAGGATATAGACACATATATTCAGAAAGATAAACACATACAAACATAGATACATACATACATACATACATATATATATATATATATATATATATTTCACAAAACTGCTGCTTTTAAATAAAGCATATTACTCTACCTCTGGTATTGGAGTACTCTTTTTCCACCTTGTTTCACATTTATATGCTTACTCCGGTATATATATATATATATATATATATATATATATATATATATATATGTATATATATGTATGTATGTATATATATGCACACACACACACAAATATATGCACATAAAGCATTAAAAGCAGAATACTAGAAAGAGAATACGTAGTAACTTCTTAACTCGACAGCAGTTTCAGAAAGCTCAGATTTATCTGTTAATCATAATGTTCATAATTTGTAGACAAAATGTGCAAAAGTCTTGGGTATGCAACTAGTAAACAATCACACGGAGATATTACCATTTGTCCGGCTCCCTTCATCAAGAGGAAGTTGGCAGAAGCAGTTGATCTTGTAGTACCACAGATTTAAGGGTTGAAAGGTGAGAGGAGGAAGTGTCTGAACAAAAGTTAAGGAGGGGAGGGTATAAGCAGTGTAAGAAGGATGAAACAAGATAGAAAAGAAGAAATAAAATGTAGTGAGGATTTCTCTGTACACAGGGAGAATGAACAGGGGGGGGGGGGGTAGAATATATGTAACAGTGAGAGGAGGTGAAAAGGTAAAGTTGAGCTCAATGAGGTGAAGGAGTGCGCCACTGGTGTTCGGTAAACTCACTAAGTAAACTTTAAATCAATTAGGGATGGTAGCTGGCTTTACAGAGAAACAGGAAGAGGTAAGTAATGAACGAAAGGAATAGGGTTGAGAGTAGCAGAAGATGTACTGAGATAGAAAGAATCGTATACGGTGAATAGAGAAAGAGAATTTTGTTAGCATAGCTAAATAATAAGCTAGGGCTGAACCACAATTAGGAGAAATCATAATGGGTAAAAGCAGAATAAAATTTGTGCTTGAACGAGATTACATCGGATAACCTATTGGGTAACGAGGTATGATGATGGTAAAGGATAGCAAGTGATTCCCTTCAACACATCATACAAACATGGTAGTTGGTTTTGTATGTGGAAGGCCCACAAACTGTGACCCAGGATAACGTATAGGGAATATTCTGAGACTCAACGTAGTGTTTGTGTATAGTTAGAGGGGTAGATAGTTTAGAAGGTCCGTTTGACAATGAATTCATTTGATTCCAGTAGCAGTGCTTGAAATCAACAATGCCACACCTACCATATCCACTGGACATTGCCCCATCTGATTATCTTTTATTCCGCAGTCTTCAAAATCATTTGGATGGAAAAAATATGAATTCTGTAGATGAGGTCAGAGCAGTACTGGAGAAGTATTTTTCGTCACGGACAAGTGAATTTTGGAAGAGGGGCCTAGCAAATCTACTAGATAGGTGGAAGAGCATTGAAGAAAATGAAGGAGGGTATATTTTAGATTAAAAATTAGCTTTGTTTATCTTAATTTTGAAAAATGGAAGTATAAAAAACTGCATTATTTATGGGATGACCCAATACTATTTTTGAATGAGATAGAAAGGTCATAATTCTTAACAAACTTATGGAGGGTCTTCTGGGTACAATCAACGAAGGATCAAAACATACCTGTGGCTGTGAAAAGAGCATCATTTGCTGAAAAAAAACATGCAGATGCTGGAAGTTTATTATCCTAGAGATAATCCGAGAGAGGTCCTTTTGGAATGAGTTTGATTTATTAGAGAATTTGATATTTCTAATCATTTCAAGTCGGCTCCAGGGTTAGGATGCAGATTTTGAAAAGTTTTTTGAAGTCATAGTAGACTTTATTCTTGGAGAAGTGAGACGTATTAGATTTGTTGTCATAGCAGAGAACCCACCATCTCATCTATGCAATGGAGTCTTTAGTCTTACAAATACACACGCACACGCACAAATACACACACACACACAAATATATATATGATATTATATTCATGTTATTCCAGAGAACGCATCTCCTGCAGACTTTGGTGCTGCAGCTATGTGCAATATCATAATCCATACTTATGATACTGCACGCAGCTGCAGCATTAATCCTTGTGTGTGCAGCAGGACGTTAATCCATTTGACACTTGAGTTTTGTAGAAGATTGATAACTGACACGACTGGTTTGGTTTCTCTCTCTTTATCATCCAAATACCTGTATTCCTGTGTAACCAAAACTTAGGACGTTCAGTCTAAAAGGAATATATTGTAAAATAATCATTTTAATTTACATATATCTTCACAAAAATAGGATTTTTATTGTCTGTTTTCAATCCTTCAATCTGGCTTTCATCCTTCTTCAGACAAACCTGGTGACAACTATTATTATTTACTGTAATGTTTCCTTTCTGTCTCTATCTTTAAACAATTATTCTTTCACTTGTTTCGGTCATTTGACTGCGGCCATGCTGGAGCACCGCCTTTAGTCGAGCAAATCGACCCCAGGACTTATTCTTTATAAGCCTAATACTGATTGTATCGTTTTTTTGTTTTTTGCTGAACCACTAAGTTACGGGGACGTAAACACACCAGCATTGGTTGTCAAGCGATGTTGGAGGACAAGCACAGACACATAAACAAATACACACACATACATATATATATACATATATAGGACGGGCTTCTTTCAGTTTCCATCTACCAAATCCACTCACAAGGCTTTTAGTCAGCCTGAAGCTATAGTAGAAGTCACTTGCCCAAGGTGCCACACAGTGGGAATGAACCTGGAACCATGTGGTTGGTAAGCAAGCTACTTACCATTCAGCCATTCCTGCACCTATATAAACCTCTCTGACGCCTCCATTTTTGGAAAAACCCTGCACATTTCCATGCTAAGAGTTATTGGAGCTTCTTTCAGCAGTAGTTGTTTATTTGACAGAACTGGATTTACTGGAAACATTGGAAACAGAATATTGTTTATTGTATTTCTTTTTTGTACTCTCGGATGACAAAATACTTTCATTTTTAAGAGCATGTCGTTTACAAGTTGAGAAAAAACATTTAGGTCATAAAAATAATTTATTTGAGGATATTTCGTGAATCAAATACAAACACTAGTTTGGTGCCAGCCATGACTAAGGCCAGCAAAAACTGCAATTTGGAGAGAGTTTGGACAAATGACCATCCTGTGTCATTTGTTGTTTGGGTTGACAAGGAAGACATTCATATTTTAGGGGGTGAGGTTCATTTGAAAAATATATTGCAGTTTCCACCCTTGCTGGTAAAAACCAGCAATAAATTTGCAACTTATTCTTGGAAGCATGGGATGGGGCATGATGGTTCCATGTCCTAGGGCCCAAAAGCAGGTTCAGGAGGGAACAACTGTTATGGATTGGGAATTGGAATATCAAAACCCATACTTCCTGAAGAGATCCCTGCTGACATATTTGAAATTGTTTCATTAACTTTTTTCAGCCCTACATTCTAATCTATATTGTTACTGTTGTTGTTTAGCTGGTGTTGCCTGAGAGAGAGGGACTATACAACATTCAAAGGCTTTCGGCACTGATCTCAAATTCCTACCTCTTTCATCTCTTCTTAGATAAAGACTGGACACAACCACTGTTTCTCTGGAAGTTTCCAGTTGATATCAGGGTCATGTGAACTTTAATGTCAATGAAGTGGATTTCCTCTGAGACCAGTCAAGTATCCCAAAATGCTGTCATCAGCACTGGTACTGAAAATGCATTGTGGGATATTGTTTTGTTGTAAGAGGAGAATTCTGAATGTCATATTTTTCTAGGAATGTTGTAACATTCTCGGATCATTCAATCTTTATTCACAGTGCCTTCGCATGATATGTTTCCCTTAATGCCTCGGTACTTGCAGCATTCTTTGTGTGGAAGAGGAGAGAGAGTGAAGCCATTGATGCACAGGTTTTGGATCTGGAGGACTGATTTTCCACATTCAACAATCAAACATGAAGATTTCTTTTGGCCAAATTCCATTTCTATGTCAGTTGAAAACATTGTTAACACCAGTTGTTTTTAGCATTGTAAAAAGTTTTAGTTTAGATGTTCAGGTTATCACAAAGAAATTACAAGTTATATTTAACAGTTGCAGACCCTAGCATGTAGCCATTGGATTTTGGTTAAAAAATGCTAACAGATTGTGTTTGTGCCTCAGGCTATGTGTACAAACGGGTTACACGAAAGGAACAAAAAACTGACTTTTTAAAAAACAGAATACTATACAAGCTCTGATATTTATTTAAAACATTATCTACATTTTGTGGGAAAGTTGCTTTTTTGCAGGAAAATGCTCAGAGCAACAAATCAGCTGACACAGGAAACGAATCTATTAAAAGCTCCAGTCACTCTCTCCAGTCTTTCTCTTCACACTTATACGCACACACACACACATACATATTGTTTGTATGTGTGCACATGTGTGTGTGCGTGTGTGTGTGTGAGTGCACATACACACATACGCACACAATATTGTGACATACAATAGTTGGTGAAAACTGTCAGTAAGATTCTAACCGCTTAAATGCCATGACCAGGAATATACTGCTCAAAAACGTGTGCGTGTGTGTGTGTGTATACATGCATACATACATACAAACATACATCCACTCTGCAGAGTGGTTGGTGTTAGGAAGGGCATCCAGAACAGATATTGTAGCCTGGTGCAATCTTCTGCTTAGCCAGTTCCTGTCAAACCATCAAATCCATGCCAGCATGGAAGGTGTACGTCAAATGATGATGATAATGATGATGGTGATGGTGATGATGATGATGATGATGATGATGATGATGATGATGATGATGATGATGTATACAGAACTGATGAGAATCCATCTTATTTTCTCTTTGCACACAGAAAAAATAATGGAGATTGCCTTGACATGGTGGTCAGATGTTAACTCGATGGTGATGGTGATGATGCTGATGATGGTGATGATGGTGATAATGGTGGTGGTAGTGGTGATACTGATGATGATGATGGTGGTGATGAGGATGATGTACATATAAGAGGTGCATTCAAAAAGTATTTGACTTTAATTTTTTCTCACCCTGACTAATGCCATGTTGACAAAATCCTTTGGGTGAAAAATGACGCCAGCCTTTCTACACTTACATAAAAATGTTCGTGCCAGCAGACTGTGTCAGTTTGCAGCTGTTGCACCTAGAGTGCAGAGGCGTAGTGCACACTCGTTGGATTTTCGTTTCCACTGAACGCATCAAGCAGAAACATTGCATCAAGTTTTGCTAAAAGCTCGATGGTACTCAAAACGTCCAGAAGATTCAGCAGGCCTTTGACGATAATGTTGTGGGAAAAACTCAGATGAAGGAGTGGTCCGACCACTTCAAACATGGCCACACCTCAATGGAGAGAGAGGCAAACTCAGGCAGGCCAGCCACAAGCCGGAACAAGGAGCTGATTGAGAAGGATTGAGAATAGTCATGGAAGACTGTCGTGTAAGAATCTAAGAAAATTCCCACAAAATGGCAATAAGCACAGGATTAATGCATTCCATTTTCAACAGAGGATTTGTACATGTGGAGAGTATGGGTGAAATTCATCTCCAAGGTGATGGTGGTATGGTGGAGTAGCAGATGCAACACCCCATGGAAATCGGTCAGGATATGCTGGACTGTGCTAACCATGAACCAGATTTTATGAAGACCATCATCACTGGTGATGAGACATGGGTTTATGGTCTCTGCTCAATGCGTTCGGTCATCTTGTGTGAAAACGAAAATCTGACGAGTGTGCATGACATATTTGTACTCTAGATGTAACAGTCGGGAACTGACATGGCCTACCAGTGTGAAAATTTTCATGCATGCGCAGGAAGGGTGGCATAACCTCCTCACCCAAAGGACTCTACCCACTCGACATTACTTTTTGAACACACCTCATGTGTATATTTGTGTGTGCTTGTGTATGTATATATATATGTGTGTATATTCCAAATAAACAATTACAGCAAAGGCACAGATGGGAAGGAAAGATCACAGCATGAATGTTTGGAGAGGACAAAGTGAATGCCTGGTATTTCTACAAAT
Organism: Octopus bimaculoides; assembly: GCF_046866305.1. Classification (NCBI taxonomy): domain Eukaryota; kingdom Metazoa; phylum Mollusca; class Cephalopoda; order Octopoda; family Octopodidae; genus Octopus; species Octopus bimaculoides. The sequence continues at coordinate 128,281,759 of NC_142932.1, read as the reverse complement.
GATATATATACATATCTATAAAACTTCCTTGCATTTCTATCCTTCTCTCTGTCTCTTTCTCACTCTTTACTTTTGTTTGTTTTTTGTCTAAAACGAAATTTCATTTTCATTGATTGTTAATGGCAACATTCTGTGAAATCAAACATTAACATTGCTTGAGTTGTTATGTAGGTGTAAATAAAGTCTTTTAATTGGTTACAACAGCACACATGCCCTGCATTACATTATTTTTATTGGCTGTTTAATGTCAGTTTAGAGGAAAGAAGGAATATATTTTTCTTGTTTCTTTTTCACTTTAAATAAATTATTTTTACCATCTATTTTTTTTGTTTTCAATTATTATTAAAAAATCAACAGCTTCTAAATGTTTTTTTAACACATCACCTCCATTATTATCATCCTGATGAGCTTATTTTTCTTTGTCATTAAAAATACATCATAAACACTTCTACATTATCCCCCCCCCCCACACACATACACTCACACACAAAATACCATTATTGTGAACCAATGAGGGAGCTTCTACATGTTGCCTCATGCTGATTGAACAAGAAGCAACACCATTCTGAAATCATACCCCATCAACTTAGAAGAAGAGGTACATTGGATAAAGTAAAACTAAGATGACTATTGTTGGAATAATTTCATCATGGTTCTACTCAATAAAGTTCACCTTTTATTCTTTATGGCTAAATGAAGAATAAGTGTTGAGCCTGCTGACTTACACAGATTATTCAAGATCAGGGACATCATCACAGTTGGTGTTTATCGGGGGAAATTCCAAATAAACACTTGCAACAAAGACACAGATGAGAAGGAAAGAGCACAGTATAAATGTTTGGAGAGGACCAAGTGAATACGTGGTTGGTGCCAGAATCGAGGGATGGAGGACACAATAGAAGCGAGAGAGAAATGTGTCAGCTGGGCTTTAATGGATGCAACCAGTCGGTTCTGAAGAAGAGGAGCCATTGTTAGAGTAATGTAACAGGCAAAGAGATTGACAGCACATCTGTAGTTAGGGTCCCAGATGTGTTGCAGACTGTCTTCATGTCACTCTGTTGGGTAGTTTTTATTTGGATGTAGTCTAAGTTTAGAAATAATACATTTCTAAATCTCTCAGAGAGATTTATGCTATAGTGATACGATGAAGTAGTTGTATGCTGTCAACTTAATGTGACAGTCCCCTGAAGGGAACAATACTACTGTTAGTTAGACCCAGGAAAGGCCAACAGGCAGTGGTGCAGCTTCCTAGGTCTATCCAACAGTAGTATTATTCCCTACAGGGGACTGTCACATTAAGTTGACAGCATACAACTACTTCGTAGTGTAAGTTGTTAATTAGGTTGTTGTTTTTTTTATTTGGATGTATTTTAGCACAATCCCAGATGGTGCTGCAACTTGATTGGAACACACTGAGATCCTAGATGTGGAACCATTTTCCCACGTAAGCTTTGTAGTAAGTCAGCAGTTGTTAGGGGCTTTAGCGAGAAGGGCTGATCATTGTTTTGTTATTTTGTACACGGTAAGTTGCCAGAGAAAGTTATCAGTGTGACCTGATGTTTACAGTGACTTTAAAGGCTTCAGTTGTTTATTGATTAGGACTAGGAAGGAAGGGTGGTGGTGGTGGGGAGGTGCTGGCTTATCTCCTTTGTACATGTTGCTATTGTGTGTCTTTATGCTGTTGATGAAGACAAGATTAGTCAGTCCCCATTAGAGAATGTTTCTGAGATGTTTGCAGTGTGTTGTCTCTGTTGCTTATGAATGAGGCTCATGTGGTGCGATTAATGGAGCAGTGAAAGGTGGTTATATGTGTAGATCGTTAATGAACAGGTAGAGCAGTGTGGAAGTGATATACGGTTGGTTTGAAACAATCACAATACTAAATAGAATGAAAGTCAGAGAGAGAGAGGGGGGAAGAGAGAGAGAGAGAGAGAGAGAGAGAGTGCGAGAAAGAGAGAGAGTAGAGAGAGAGAAAGAGAGAGTAGAGAGAGAGAAAGAGAGAGAGAGAAAGAAAGAGAGAGAGAGAAAGAGAGAGAGAGTGAGAGAGAGAGAAAGAGAGAGAGAGAGAGAGAAAGAGAGAGAGAGAGTGAGAGAGAGAGAGAGAGAAAGAGAGAGAGAGAGAGAGAGAGAGAGAGAGAGAGAGAGAGAGAGAGAGAGAGAGAGAGAGAGAGAGAGAGAAAGTGCTACATCAATATACATATACTGCAATGGGGCTCTCTGACAGGAAGCTAGGAATCTTTCAATCTAAAAAAACAAAAGACAGATATGAAGTTAAGAGATTTTATGCTGGTCATGGTCTAATGCTTTGCTGTTGACCAATACAATGACATTGTTTTCCTCAAGTCTATGAAGAGTAAAAGCCCACTGGTGGGTGTCCAAAACATTCTGGCTTTGCAAAAGTTGTATCAGTGTTCGCTGAAGTGGGAGAGAAAATACATCTTTTGAAGAAGGTGATTGTTTTGTCTCCAGCATCTGTTATCTTTGGGATGTTGGAAGTGAGAGCAGTAGGTCAATGTTCTTGAGAATAGAACACACTGCAGTATATTTTCAAAGATTGGTACAGATTCAGAGAGAGAGAGAGTGAGAAAGAGAGAGAGAGAGAGAGAGAGAGAGAGAAGGACCAATGGAAAAAGAAAGAAGGTGAGAGACAGAGAGAGGTGGAGAAATGAGTATTGAAGAGTTTGGTGATGACAGGTGCTAACTACAGAAGAATTCTCTGAAAATAACAGAAAATAAACTGTTAGTGCCATGTTGTTGGTGTGATGTGACCAGAGATGCTTTCGCACCTGATCCGTGTGTCAGGATGATTCCAAGAGAATGAAAAAGGGACATTTTGAAGAAGTTTGTTCTAATTTATCTTTTGCTTTTTAACTTTTATTTGTTTCGTTCGTTTGACTGTGGCTATGCTGGGGCACTGCCCTGATAAATTAAGTACCAGTTACATACTGGGGTTGATCTAATCGACTAGCCCCCACCTCCCCAAAACTTTCAAGCCTTGTGCCTAGAGGAGAAAAGAATATTTATGCCAGACATAAGATGGTGAGCTGACCAAACTGATGCTGGGCAAACTGTCTTTAAATTCTGAGTTCAAACTCCATCAAGGCCGACTTTGCCCTTCATTCTTTCAAAGCTGATAAATTAAGTACCAGTTGCATACTGTGTCAATCCAGTCCACTTAACCCCTCCCCTGAAATTTCAGGCCTTGTGCCAAAATAACACTCATTTTGAAGTGTGAGTTATAGAGTAGACCATAATGGCCCTGGCCTGGTTTGCTTTCTCAATCGATTATACGTTTAGTTTCATTACTAAAGCCCTTGCAAAAGCCAAGAACATCACAAAGCCTCGTTCCTAATTTCCTTCCCCACAAATATAAGGCCTCAGATGCACCACGTTGATATAAATCTACATTTTAGTTATTAAATAACTAACCAAGTCAATTGTTTGATTTTTTACAGTCAGGTGTAATACTGTTAACAAAGAGATTAATCATCTTACCTTTAGTGACATGGGAATTTGTGGTCTTCATGCATTTTTGTCTTTTCTAATATAATGTTCATAATTGTTTATGAGAAAGAAATATAAAAGTTTATGCAAAGTTATTAATATCAGTCATGGATAAATAGAAAATGGAAACAAAGTAGAATAAAAGAAGTGAAAGAGAGATGAAGGAGAGGACACTGCAAAAGGAGTGAATCCCTTATAGGCTTTGGAACACTCGAATGGGGAGAAAACACAAATAAATCGGCAGGGGGGGGGGGGGTCTGTTGTTTATCTCTTTCTTTGCTGTTATAGCATTGGTTCAATATTATGGAAACTGTAATCTGGTGGTGAGTCTTAACGGTTCTTGCAAAATATACAAATGTTACAAACAAATTCCCATTGAACAAGAAACAGATTTCTTCACGCTCTGGTTATTCATGAGAGAGTCGTAGATATTGCCAAATCCATTTTAATTCTCTTGCTCTGAATTTACTTCTAATTAATAAATCCTTTGAACGAAGGAGGATTCTGGATGAGAATTGGTGGAAGAAGAGACAAAATGGTTTGTAGTATTTAGTTCTATCCTTTCATGTTCTGAGTTCAAATTATCTCTGAGATCAACTTTGTCTTTTATCCTTTCAGATCAAGCACCAGGTATAATTTGAGATTGATTCTAATCAACTAATGCCACTCTAGAACCTGTGGTTCTGTGCTATTGTAGCAATTCATAAACCATTTACAGGAATCTTCATATTTAGACATTTACAGTTATTGAGTCTAGTAACTTGTAGCTCTCTACCATTATTTCTTTTCTTTTAACCTATTTGTTATTTGTCAAGAAATAAACAAGAACCATTCTCAGCTAAAAAGGACAACATTGATATCTTTTTACCTCCTTGAGCCACAGCAAGAAGACTTTAGTTGGATGTGAATATATGATATTCAAGTCAGTTGCAAAGTAGCTTAAATTCAATTTTCTTCTTACATTTTACTTCAGAGAAAATATTCATGCCTAAGATTTCTGTAATGTCTCCAAGACTGCCCCATATGCTTCGTCAACAGCTTCAAATCCTGATGTTTGATTATTGTAGGGGATAAAAAAAAAAGAGTGGGTAACAGTTCTGGGAATAAAAGTTTGTGGAGGAGACATATTTAGGATAATTAGAGGCATGGTTGTGAGTGAATCTTAGAATGGAGTTGAAGAAGGAATGACACATAATTTGCTGGTTCAGAAGAGGAAGTTTTGAAATTAATGGAAGAAGAAACAGGGCAGATGCTGCACGTGAGAGAATCGAGTTTTGTGAGTGAAAGTCTGCTTATCATTTAGATGTCCTTATTTTGGAAACACTTTAGAATGTCTGGGTAAGTAGCAACTGCTCCATCTTAGACTTGGGAATGTTACTCAAATGAAATGCACTTAAACCTTGTATTGAGTCAACAGCTGTTTAGGGTTGTTCTAGGTTTTGGTATAGTTTTTAGTTATGGTAAAGATATATTGCAAATGTTAAGACTATGAAAGATTGTGGGTCCTAGAATTTGTAAAATTTGTGAAAAATTTTGTTGTAAGTTATTCTTGGGTCTTGTAGTGTTGCAAATGTATTTCCTAAGTATTCTTAGTGATTATATCATTGGCATTGTTGAATAAGACTAAATTGTTCTATGCATCCATTGGAGGTAATTCAGTTCATTTTGGGGGGGGTTTCCAAATTTCTTAAAGGACGTAGTGCATTTCTGACATGTAGTGTCTAGTTTTATAAAAATGACATTTGTATGAAAAACACAATTGAAGAGCTAAATGGTATTTTATCAGTATGTTAGCATTTTTTTTATTAGAATCAATAGTGAACGACTCATTGTGCTAATGTCTAAAATGGTTCCAAGCAAGTGTATGATTTCTGTTATCAAGTAGCAGATATCTATTCTACAATGACAGCCGCTAAAAAATGGTAGCATCTGGATTTTCCCCACTGTGTATTAATCCTGAACACTGCTGGTTTACTTTAATCCTCTCTAATCTGTTGACTCTAGAATCTTACTTGACTACAAGTTGTTTGGTTTGAAATTTCTGCTGTAAAATAACCTCTAAATAACAACGAAATAATGATTTTGGTAATTAAAATCACAGGTGCAATGTATACAGGTGCTAATAAATTGGTAGAACTATTAAGGAGAAAATTAAAACATGAGATGAGGTAAATGCTATGGCTGAGGTTCCATGGGGAAGGTTTTGGTTTTTGGTTGGTTAGGGATCAACTCTAGAGAGTAGTTGAAGAAATAAGGAAGTTTTATCTTATGGGTTAAGACTTTGACAAAAAGGAAATAAGCACAAGAATTGGTTCCCTCATTTATGGCTTAAAATATTTCACATTAATATAAAGCAATAAAAAGATATTTAAAAACACTGGTGCCATTCTAGATTGGCAGTGAGTTGCAGAAGCTGAGAGGTGGAACATGTTAGACTATTAACTTAATCGCTATAGACTCAGTTCTTATAAAAAAAAAGAAAAAAGAAAAAGAAATAGCTCATAGCATTCATGCAAACAGCAAAATGGATATAAAACAGTAGAAATCAAAAATTTAAGCAAAAACAAAGCCTACATTTTTTACAATACAAAATACGTTAAATGAAGCTAAAGAATGTAAAGTGAAATGGCGAGTGGGGCACATTTTGATGTTCACCATTATCAGACTGACTTGATGCTATGATCTCCCTTTATGTAATACATTTATCTTAGCCTGAACTTGACGACTAATTAACAAATAATTAGTAATCAATAGTCTCATACATAATGTCAGCAGCTTACAAAAGTTTTCTTTTGAAAGTCAGAAAACTGAGAAATTCTTCTACATTCTTGTTTGCTTTTTAACTGGAATTCAAAAATAACATTCAATATTAAGACATGTACATTACTGACAAAAATCGATGAATCTTTTTTGAAATTATTATCTGAAGGAGATAAAAAGTTACGTATACTTTTTTTGCAATGAAGCATTTTACCCTTAATATGAACTTTGAAATAATCTTTCTATAGTCTTTGCATTTTCTTTTTATATCTTCTGATGCTTCAACAAGAAACGGCTATATTTTTTTATATTATTTTGTAATGTTATTTGTTTGGTACATCTTTATAAAACCTATTTAAGAGTGCACAATATATTTTGTGTTGCATTCATCAAATTCCAATTATGAGATGATGTCTTATGAAATATGAGAATGCTTATACATATATGTGTATATATACATACATACATACATACATACACACACACACACACACACACACACACACACACACACACACACACACACATATATATATATATATATATATATATATATATATATATATTTATTTATTTATTTATGTATGTATATATATATTCTAAAAGAGTATCAGGTTTACATAATCTTACATAATTGTTTTATTTTCTTCTTTGACAGTAATTCCTATATTTCTGAAAATAAAGGAACAAAGATATAAAAATGCTTTTTAGTGTTTCTATAAGTAACATATCATATTTTGTTGAGCAGTTCTAAGACAAATTTCACAATTCTTTATGAGAGAGAGAAAAAAATTACATCTATAAAACTTATTAACAGCGGTATTGAATTAAGAGAAATTGGAAATACATATGTTCTCTTCTTACATGGAGAAAAATGTTCTATTATATCCTGACTTAGCTGTCAACGGCCCAGCCTTTAAGAAAAATATAATTTCTTGAAATATTGCTGATACAATCATATGATTTATTATTGCAGTACAATTTCTGATTAGAAATTACAATAGTACTAGAGTCACAGGGGTTACTACTTACTCTTGTAGCTCTCTGACACATTTCATTGAAGCAGTTAAAAGCTGATATAGTCATAAACTTATCTACTCCTCCTTCCACTCTCTTCAATTCTAACTCCCATTTCTTTTCTCCATTTTTCTTATACCTTCACCTCTTTCTTTCTTTTTTTTTTTTTTTTCCGGTTCCTCTAGATGCTTGATCAAGTGTCTAATGGATACACACATGAAAATATAAATGAAAAGTGATTTTATCTTGACAGCCTTGCTGGATTGGTGCCAGATTAAGAACAAGTGATTTCAATCTTGTAAAATGACAATTTAATCATATTTGTGATTTGTTTCTTTCAATGTCTCACCAATGAGTAAATCATGTGACCAAAGAATTTCTTTATCTTTTGTTCCTCATTTAATTTCTTTTTGTTACCAGCCAAAATGGTATCTGGCACCATTCTTCACACCAACAGAGAATCACACTCACACATAAACAGATTCTGCTGTCTATCAAGGCTTCACCCTGACTCATTTTAAGTTGCCGCTCACCAATTAAGTTTACTTTATCCTTTTATGCAGCCATCTAGACATATACGAAGAACACTGTTTTGAACATAATATTTCTAGATTACCAAAATGTGCTGCCATGTTATGAAAACCTTCATCTAACAACCAAAACTTTGATTTGTAAGATGTACTCTAACATAATTAATGGAGAGAGCGAAGAGCTTTGATTAATTAACACTACACCTGTAATGGGAAGAAACAGTCATTAATTTATAATTAGTTTCCATTAAGAAAGGCAGTGAGGTAGCAGAATCGTCGGCATTGCTGGACAAAATGCCTTTGGCAGTTTTTCATTTGTCTTTACATTCCCAGTTCAAATTCTGACAAGGTTGACTTTGCCTTTCATCTTTTCGGGGTCAATAAAATAAGTACCAGATATTTACTGGGGTTGATATAATCAACTTATCACCTTACCCATAATTTGCTGGTTTGGACCAAAATTTGAAGTTATTATTATAGGCACAAGCATGGGTGTGTGGTAAGAAGTTTGCTTCCCAACCACATGGTTCCAGGTTCAGTTCCACTGAGTGACACCTTTAGCAAGTGTCTTCTACTATAGTTTTGGGCTGATCAAAGCCATGTGAGTAGGTTTTGTAGATGGAAACTGAGAGAAGCCCATCGTTTATATATCTATGTAAGTGTGTACTTTCGTGTTTGTGTTTGTCCACACCATTGCTTGACAACTGGTGTTGGTGTATTTACATCTCCATAACTTAGTGGTTGGGCAAAAGAGACTGATAGAATAACTGCCAGGCTTTAAACAATAAGTCTTTGGGTTGATTCATTCAATGACAAAAGCGTTTTCAAGGCAATGCCCCAGCATGGCCACAAGTAAAAGATAAAAGGCAGAGTAGACAAATTCAGAATGAAAGTAAATTCAGAAAGGAATGAGTTTGATCTTTGGTCGGACGATGACAGACTGCCAGTGTTTGGTTGCTTGTCTTTAATTATGTTTATTCGTTTTACACCTGAGTGAGGAAATATCAAAAACAGACACTGGAAACGCATGTATTCTTTCTTTCAAAACTATTAACTCTTTTGTTGCCAACCCGACTGAAACCACCTCTGGATTTCTAGTACAAATCTAGTACAATCTAGTACAATCTAGTACAAATGTCTTGTTTTCATAAGTTTTGAATTAAAATTTTCCACCAAACCTTAGTCACAGTTTATGTTCCTAACATTAGCTGAACGATAACTAATTTATTTTTATAAATTCTTTGTTATATCTAAAATAATTGAAAGAAACACAGAGCATCTCAAAATAAATACAGTAACGAAAGGGTTAAAGCACAGGTTGGGTAAATTTCTTCCTCAACAGAACAGCAATGCAATGGTAGCTTAATTTAGAGAGAAAGACAAACTTAAACAGCAGGCTTTATCATAGGAAATTTATTTGGAGATTCAGAGTTTAATTCTAGTCTCAGACACAAAAAGTTATCTTCTATGAGTTATACTGCAATTAACCAGTATTATCAATATGTTTGTTATTATAAATGTAAATTTGCTGCTTCATTAACATTTTATAATAATCTTAAATTTAATGCTCATAAAAGTTAAAAGATTCAAATTTATAGAATCTTCAGAAAAAACAACAACAACAGAAATAAACAAACAGAAAAGAAAGAAGAGAAAGAAAATAACTGAGCACTATCTTTCAGCATACAGGAAGATAAAACAGACGATGCTAAACGTATATGCAGACACACTCACAGAACGTTTCACAAATTAAATATATTTTCATATAAAACTTCTTAAACATTTTTACATTTGTTTTATTCATTTGTCTGTTTTTATTTATAAGATTTGGAATAATTTATTGATCTGAGTCATTGAATTCTCATAATCATTAATTTTGAAGTTATTTTATAACTTAAATATTAATATATATTTCTTTCATTGTAACTCATATGTTAACATTACTCTTAAATTACAGTAAAACAATCAGATAATCTACAGATCATATTGAAATGAATTAAAGGGTTAAGCTTCATTCCAGCTGAGAAAAACTTACACGGATAGAAATAAGTAAGTAACTTACTAATTGATAATACAGTTCTATATTTAAGAGATGAGGAATTATGTACATTATTGGGGAAATTTCGAACCTAGGTTCTCATTCCTAAGGTATTTTTCAATGTTACTATTATTATTATCATTATTATTATTATTATTGTTATTCAGGTCACTGCCTGGAATCGAACTCGGAATCTTGGGGCTAGTAGCCCGCACTCTTAACCACTACGCCATATACCCAAGACATCTGACGAAGGCTGGAGGGTATATCAGCCGAAACGTTGTGTTAGCAACAAACAAGATGAGGACAAATATCCATCAAATGTAAATAATTACTAATAGATGTCCTATTCTTAAAAATCAGATTCGTATCAAGTATTTTGTGAAAAGCAGTGTTGTTGGTTGCAGGTTTTTGATGGAACTCAGTTCAGCATCTTTCTGATAGTGAGTGTGTTATAAGTGTAGCAGTGAGTGTGATGCAACAAATATGAAATAAATACTACAATATTTTTAATTCAAAATTACTGTTTTGTCAATTGATGCATGCATGTATGTATGCCGAGGTACTCGAAAGAAACCAGAATTTGGAAATGTTTTATTCACCTTGTTTTACATGTTTACACTTTTATTGCCACTTGAAGCAATGCATATGCCCAGATGTGTTTTCCACAGACCGAAGCAGTTCTGGAACTCTTGCAAACTGATGCTTTCAAGACTTCCATCGTTTTTCTTCGCCTCTTCCACGTCTGCAAATTCCATAGCACCAGGTATTGTCATCAACGAGGACCTTCGAAAAAAGGTCCAAATCAACTCCCAACTCTTCTTTCAGTCATTGCTGCTTTTGATCTTCCATAAACAGGCGAGTTACGAATTTTGCTGCAGCTCTTTTCATTCGCAATGTCTCATTCAAAAAAGTTGGCAGAACTCCAGGACACACCAGTCACACCAACAAGTTTGTCAGTTGTTCAGTGAGGATCACCCAAGATCATTTTATGAATTTTCGTGATGTTTTCCTTTGTCCAGGAGGTCAATGGTCACCCTGAACGAGGTTGATCTACAAGCAGCAAGTAACCATTCTTAAAGCATGAAAACCACCCCCAAAATCTTGTTTTGCTCCTGACAGTGTCCTTGTAAGCTGTTTGAAGCATGACAACAGTTTCAGCTGCAGTTTTCCCCAGTAAAAAACAGAATTTCATGGAAGCCCGATGTTCCTTCATATTCAGCCATCACAAAAATCGATGAACTGGGAGAAGCACTGAAACACAAAAACACACCACGTGGCGGTACGACTTCACCCAACAAAACTGGTCGACAGATTAATGCCTGAGGGTCGTATCAAGTAGCTTCTAGTGGCAGAAGCCTGAACTACAATGGGCTTGTCCTACAGAGAATGTTCCAGTTACTTTTGGGTACCTCCTCGTATGTTCTGTTCTATTTTTAATTATTTGAAGTTTTCATATAAGAAAGAAGCTGGTTTTTAACTACAATACAAGACTCCACCAAATGTCACACTTTGAAGTTGAGAAAAGTCTCGCATATTTTTAGTGTTTCACTTGATTGTTGTATTTGTAAAGGGTATCTAAGCTGTAGATCGCTTTTTTTTCTAAACAATCCCAGCTTTCCCAGACTGTTATTTAGCTATTTACTAACAAAGCCAAGTGCACCAATCACATGTATGTGTACGTGTGTATGTGTGTGTGTGTGTGTGTGTGCACGCATACAATAAAGACCACCTTCAATTACAAATGACCATAGGATTGCGCCTAGAAAGTTCCCTTCCAAGGCACAAGTCCGGCAAGGTTGCTTATTGAAGACCAGCAGTCGCCTATGTATACCAGCCTCCGATCTCCAAGCCACTGATGTTATCCAAGGGAAAGGCAAAGGCTGAGACAGCTAGGCACCAGTGACATTGCAACTCGTATCTACAGGCTGAGTGAACTGGAGCAACGTGAAATAAAGTGTCTTGCTCAAGAACACAACACGCAGCCCGGTCCGGGAATCAAACTCACAGCTTCATGATTCTGAGCTCAACACTCTAACCACTAAGCTATGTGCAATACACACACACACACACTCACTCACACACACACACACACACTCACTCACACACACACACACTCAATCACTCACACACACACACACACACACACAAACATATATATATGTGGATGGTTTTGTTAAGCGGTGTCAAGTTTTACAATTCTGTAAATAGTAATTACAGGAAAGCCTACTTTTTTCTGTCAAGGGCTTATATGCCCTATTATATGCCCTATTATTAGACTATTTTCCATAGTCATTTGCACAGTGATCACTATTAGCTTTAAGCTTATATAAAAATACCATTATATATATATATATATATATATATATATATATATATATATATATATATATATATACATTATTAATATTATTACATATATATGTGTGTGTGTGTATATATATGTATACATATATATGTATATATATATATATCATCATCATCATCATCATCATCGTTTAACGTCCGCTTTCCATGCTAGCATGGGTTGGACGATTTGACTGAGGACTGGTGAAACCGGATGGCAACACCAGGCTCCAGTCTGATTTGGCAGAGTTTCTACAGCTGGATGCCCTTCCTAACGCCAACCACTCAGAGAGTGTAGTGGGTGCTTTTACGTGTCACCCGCACGAAAACGGCCACGCTCGAAATGGTGTCTTTTATGTGCCACCCGCACAAGCCAGTCCAGGGGCACTGGCAACGATCTCGCTCGAAAATCCTACAGGAGCCAGTCAGGCGGTACTGGCAACGGCCACGCTCAAAATGGTGCATCTCATGTGCCACCCGCACAAGAACCAGTCCAGGAGCACTGGCAACGATCTTACTTGGCTTGCCGGGTCTTCTCACGCACAGCCCATTTCCAAAGGTCTCGGTCCGTAGTCATCGCCTCGGTGAGGCCCAATGTACGAAGGTCTTGCCTCACCACCTCAGCCCAGGTCTTCCTGGGCCTACCTCTTCCACGGGTTCCCTCAACTGTTAGGGTGTGGCACTTTTTCACGCAGCTATCCTCCTCCATTCTCACCACATGTCCATACCAGCGCAATCGTCTCTCTTGCACGCCACAACTGATGCTTCTAATGTTCAGCTTTTCTCTCAAGATACTTACACTCTGACGGGTATTCACATTGACATTACACATCCAACGGAGCATACTGGCTTCATTCCTTGCGAGCTTACGTATGTCCTCAGCAGTTACAGCCCATGTTTCACTGCCATGTAGCATGGTTGTTCGTACGCATGCGTCATACAGTCTGCCTTTTACTCTGAGTGAGAGTCCCTTTGTCGCCAGCAGGGGTAAGAGCTCTCTAAACTTTGCCCAGGCTATTCTTATTCTAGCAGCTACACTTTCAGCGCACCCACCCCCACTACTAACTTGGTCGCCCAGATAGCGGAAGCTATCGACTACCTCTAGTTTTTCACCCTGGAATGAGATAGAAGTTGTTTCCTGTTTGTTTGCAGTCTTTATTGCACCTGAACATCTGCCACAAACAAAAACTAACTTGCTAGTTAACCTGCCTTTGATGTTGCTGCACCTCTTATGTGTCCATAGCTTGCACCGGGTACATCTTATAGAGTTACTACCTACTCCTTTTCTACATACTGAGCAGGGCCATCTACCTGAAGGGGTTTGTGTTTTATCTACCTTCCTACTTATTAGGATTTTGGTTTTAGCTAGGTTGACTCTAAGGCCCTTCAATTCTAGACCTTGCTTCCACACCTGAAACTTCTCCTCTAGTTCTGATAGTGACTCCGCAATTAGGGCAAGGTCATCAGCATAGAGGAGCTCCCAGGGGCAACCTGTCTTGAACTCCTCTGTGATTGCCTGGAGGACTATGGTAAATAATAGGGGGCTGAGGACGGAACCTTGGTGGACCCCTACCTCTACCCGGAATTCATTGCTGTACTCATTTCCAACCCTCACCTTACTGGCCGCATCTCTGTACATGGCTCGCACAGCTCTCACTACCCATTCTTCTATCCCAAGTTTCCTCATTGACCACCAGATAAGGGATCGGGGGACCCTGTCAAAGGCTTTCTCCATGTCAACGAAAGCCAGGTACAGAGGTTTATCCTTGGCTAGGTATTTCTCTTGCAACTGTCTCACTAGAAATAAGGCATCAGTAGTGCTTTTACCTGGCACGAACCCAAACTGCATCTCATCTAAATTGATTCGCTCCCTAATTAGTTGGGCTATGACCCTCTCTGTAACTTTCATAACCTGATCTAACAGCTTGATGCCTCTGTAATTATTTGTATCTAAAGCGTCCCCTTTACCTTTGTAGCAGTTGACTATGATGCTGCTACACCAGTCATAGGGTATGACTCCTTCGTGTATCACCTGGTTCGTAATACGGGTGACTAGGCTATAGCCAACACTGCCAGATATTTTGAGCATCTCTGCAGTGATTCCTGATGGGCCGGGGGCTTTCCCGGTCTTCATACTCTTAATTGCTTTATCTACCCTGGTACTATCAACTCGGATAGCTGGTCCCTCTATTGGGTCGACATAAGGCAGGCTCTCTTTCTCCCATTCATTCTCTTTATTAAGCAATCTATCGTAGTGGCATCTCCAGACCTCTTTCTTTGCATCCTCATTTAATGCAAGCGTACCATCATCCATGCGAACACATTTCTCTCCTACAACATCACTATTCTCTCTCCTACACTGTCTTGCAACCCGAAATACCTCGAGTCTTTGGTCCTCACGGCGCAGAACATTGGCAAATCTTTCCTTATCTGCTTCCCCTCTGGCTAAATAAACCTGTCGCCTAGCCTCCCTTCTGGCACATTGGTACAATTCCCTGCTACCACCGTTCTTCCAGTCCTTCCAAGCTTGTTTCTTTTGTCTAATAGCCCTGTCTACCTCCTTGTTCCACCACCACGTTACTCTGGGTTGGGAGGGGACCTTACACCACCCACAAATCTGGTCGGTGGCTTTCAACAGGTTGTCCCGCAGAAATCTCCAATTGTCTTCCACGTTGTATGATGCTATATCCCCTTCTATTTCGTTAAATGCTTCAAGTAACTTGTCTCTAAGTCTCTGTCCGTTTGCAGGGTCTTTAAGCTTCCACACCCTTCTTCTCCAAGCCTGTCTAATTCTGGGCACCCATTTTGCCTTGATCCCAAAGTCGCTAACTACTAATCTATGTTGTGGGGTACATTCTTCGCCAGGGTAGGTTTTGGCATTTATAAGCCGCCCTCTTTCCCTATTTCTGGCGAGGATGTAGTCGATTTGGCTAGAGTGTCTGCCGGAGCGGTAGGTGACTAGGTGACTGGCAGGTTTCCTGAAGTTGGTATTGCAGACCATAAGATTGGTTGCATCACAGAACTCCAGCAGTCTGGTTCCCTCCTCGTTGCGGGAACCGAAGCCATAGCCTCCATGTATGCCATGGAAGCCCCCAGCACGTCGTCCGACATGACCGTTGAAGTCTCCAGCCACAAAGAGAAGGTCCCTGTCACTCGTCGACGAGGTAGTTTGCAAGAGGGTGTCATAGAATTGGTCTTTCAGACCATCTGGTAGCCCAGGTTGAGGTGCATAGGCTGAGATGACAGTAGCTAATCTATGATGAAGCACTAGTCTGATCTTAAGTACTCTGTCACTTACTCTAACGACCTCGATTACCTTATCCACCCATTTCTCCGCTAGAAGTATTCCTACGCCCCCGACCCCGTCAGTGTTCCCTGCCCAGAAAATCTTGTACCTGTGTTCTTTGCCTGTGAGGAACCTTGCAGAACCTCCTCTCCATCTTACTTCCTGGATGCAGCACATATCTACGCATCTCCGTTCAAGCATCTCAACAATTTCACCAGATCTACCTTTCAGCGTGCCGACGTTGAGAGTGCCAATCCTAACAGTATGGGTGTTGGGGGTGTGGGCCTGTAGCCTGGGAAGAGGAAAAGCAGTGTCGTATATATATATATATATATATATATATATATATATATATATATATATATATATATATATATATATATATACACTGCCAGTGACCCTGGACTGGCTCTTGTGCGGGTGGCACATAAATTACACCATTTTGAGCGTGGCCGTTGCCAGTACCGCCTGGCTGGCCTTCATGTGGGTGACACGTAAAAGCACCCACTGCACTCTCTGAGTGGTTGGCGTTAGGAAGGGCATCCAGCTGTAGAAACTCTGCCAAATCAGATTGGAGCCTGGTGTTGCCATCCGGTTTCACCAGTCCTCAGTCTAATCATCCAACCCATGCTAGCATGGAAAGCGGATGTTAAACGATGATGATGATGATAATGATATATACATATATATATATATACATATATATATATATATATATATATATATATATATATATATATATATATATATATATATATATATATATATATATATATACATATATATATATATATATGTGTGTGTGTGTGTGTGTGTGTGTGTGTGTGTGTGTATGGGAGAATTTACGAAAAAAACAACAACAGACGAGGACAGGTGGTGTAAACAACAAAAGGATGTATTAGTTTAACGCTCGGGAATAGAGAAAGTCTTTAATGTTTTGAGCTACGCTCTTCAACAGAAAGGAACACAAAAAGAAATAAGGAGAAAAACAAGGAGAAAAAAAAAATATATATATATATATATACACATGTATATATATATATATATATATATATATATATATATATATATATATATATATATAGACACACATGTATATACCAGATAGGCTTCCACCGTATATAACCTGTCTACTACTTTCTCTTTCACATCGAAGACACAAAGACATTGGTCAATTGAAAGATACTTAACAGACATTTGCTAAATGTTTCATTCAGTAGCATTAAGCCTGTGCAACATTGTTGTGCAGCAAACTATTTTCGTCACAATCATACTTTTCACCCTCATGTGATGGCATTGAAACAGTTAACTCTAAATTCATATTTTCTCTAAATCAAATCTTTTCACTAATTGGTTAATTAATCACAATTAACACCTCTACACATAAAAAAATATACATTAAAAAAAAAAGAAACATCTAATTTGCTACTTAATTTGTTGGTGTTCTTATAAGGATCATTTGATACTTAGCTGCGTTTTTCTAAAACAATTTTCGCAATTCTTTGTAGGAGAGAGAGAGAGAAAAAATTCATATCTATAAACTTGTTAAGATTTACATTGAATTAAGAGAAATCGGATTTATTATACGTTTTGTATGAAGTGATGTTGAGTAATGCCTGCAAGGGAACCCCTAAAATGTTGACAGCATTTTCTGTAATAGCAAGATAGAAAAAATTTAATAATAAATACAATGTTTTGTTTGTTGGTTTAAACAAGCAGAGCAAATTTTTAAACTGTTATGTTTAATGTAAAATAGCTTTTCTTTCATTTTCCTCTTCTACGCATGAAGTTTGTGAGATTGTACAAATATCATGCTGAGATAGCAAAATGTAGATTGGAGTAAAATAAATAATGTTAAATCAGATTAAAACAAAGCAGGAATATATTTCAGAGCTGAGGTATGAAATGGAGTGAATGTGCCAGATTATATTAGATTGCAAATTCTAAAGAAAAAACAACCAAGAGAACTGAAGTCGTTATCCAAGTGTTTAATGACACATTTACTTTAGAACACTATCAATGCCATCAGTTTTAACATTTTCAATTTATTCCAAGTTATAAGAAATTATGCAATTGAAAATCTTAAAGAAACTGTCTTTGAAATCGTTAAACATAGAAAAGAAAATACTAGATTGTCATCTAGTTAAGTACAGGCTATCATACTTGAGCCAAAAATAACTTTTAATTACTTAAAATTATAAACCTAATAAGAAAAGTCATTATCCTAATTAAATTCATTTTCGGATTCGGCAAGAGAGAAATATTGCAATCAGCATTAAGTTAAATAATGGAGATATACTGTCATAGTTTGGGGTGAGTCTGGTCTTTGGAACTCATAGTAACTACTCTGAGCAGGTTTACGCCTAAATGGACCTCCTCAGCAAAGCATAATCTACTCAATGCTTCCCAAGTTATGAGAATGACTGACAGAAGTTATGCTTTGTGTGAAGAACATTCACTGATTTGATAAATTAAAGACATTGGATGATTTCCCAAGACTGCCTTCAGCATGAAGAACACACAGTTAAGTGCAGACTAACATACCAAACCTGCTAAGCTGAAAGCAATTTTTAATCAGTTGGTATTTATAAGTTAAGAAGGAAACTCAGTCATCCCTCTACATTTGATTACAAGAAGTCTGTTTGATATTTGAACCAGTGACAACACATTTCTTTAAAGAGGTTGAAAACAAACATTGTTATAAAAATAATATCGTAAATGTTTTTCAGGAGTTATTATGAATTTCTTATTGTGGCGGCATTGAGCTTGCAGAATTGTTAGCATGAAGGAGAAAATGCTTAGCAGTGGTTTGGCAGTTTTTACATCCTAAGTTCAAATTCCACTGAGGCTGACTTTGCCTTTCGTCCTTTTGAGGCCTATAAAACAAGTACCAGTTGAGCACTGGGGGCTGGGCCTTGTGCCTAAATTTGAAATCATTATTAATTTCTTTTTGTGAACAATTTGATTTTTGCGTTGAATCAATTTGAATATATGACTTATTGCTAATTTCTAGACTTAGAAGGGTGGAAAGCACAGCGTTGGCTCTCTTAGAACTTAGAGGAGGAATGCAGGGGGAAGAGCTGAACACTTTAAAGGGGGAGGGGGAGAGGAGGGGAAGGAGGGAGGAGGGGAAGGAGGAGGAGGAGGGGAAGGAGGAGGAGGGGAAGGAGGAGGAGGGGGAAGGAGGAGGAGGGGAAGGAGGAGGAGGGGAAGGAGGAGGAGGGGGAAGGAGGAGGAGGGGAAGGAGGAGGAGGGGGAATGAGGAGGAGGGGAAGGAGGAGGAGGGGAGGAGGAGGAGGGGAGGAGGAGGAGGGGAGGAGGAGGAGGGGAGGAGGAGGAGGGGAGGAGGAGGAGGAGGAGGAGGAGGAGGAGGGGAGGAGGAGGAGGGGAGGAGGAGGAGGGGAGGAGGAGGAGGGGAGGAGGAGGAGGGGAGGAGGAGGAGGAGGAGGAGGAGGGGAGGGGAGGAGGGGAGGGGAGGATGGGAGGGGGGAGGGGAGGGGGAGGAGGGGGGAGGGGGAGGAGGGGAGGGGGAGGAGGGGGAGGGGGGGAGGAGGAGGAGGAGGAGGAGGAGGAGGAGGAGGAGGAGGAGGAGGAGGAGGAGGAGGAGGAGGAGGAGGAGGAGGAGGAGGAGGAGGAGGATGCAAGTTTTAAACATATGCAATCTTCAACCACAAATCTGTATAACAAATTCAATAAATGTCAAATACTGAAATTTTTTATATGTAAAATTCAATATTTTCCATGTTAGCTGTTGAACTAAAGCACCACACTGCAATCTTACAATTAATCGACAGATATCCATAGAAATCTAAAAATGCTTCTTACATAAGTTCTAAATTATATTTTCTGATTTTTTTTTCTTTTTTACCAAAACTGTTGTACAAATGTATTTTATTCTATTTAAAGATATATTTTAAGACATTTTAAAAGTTACAGGATTTTTTGACTAAACTGTATAATGCTTACTTGCAAGAAAAGATTTCCAGATGTAAATCTTCAGCTACAAATGCTAAAAATGGTCCTCAATTATTGGGTAATAAAAATTGATTTAATTTATTGTGCTGTTTGGGTTAATATCAAATGTGCAGTTAATTTAGAAATACAGACCCAAAATGGTCAATGTATTGTGAAGCATACCAATTTGATATGGCAGTCAGAATGCAGAAAATAAATGAATGGACACAAATTCTTGTTAAATTCTCTTCTGTTATCAATTGAATCAATGAACACAATTTAAAAGATTGATTTAAACATGAATAGAATTTCGCCATTAATTCAAGAGTATTATGTTTCCAGTGAATGTTTGATCGTTATAAACAAATTCAGCAACTACAATATATAACCGTTAATTATATCCTTTTGAATTCGTAACACTTTATGATAAATCTAAATTATTTGCAAGATGTAAATAGAGATTGGAATAGAATTGAAATAGAGACTGAAACAGAATTCAAATAGAGATTGAAATGGAATTGAAATAGAATTGAAATAGAATTGAAATTGAATTGAAATGGAATTCAGATAGAGATAGAATTGAAATAGAGATTGAAATTGAATTGCTTGGGTAATTTATGATGTCTTTGTTCAATGTTAAAGTGTCCTGAGTTTCATTCTTGCGAGAGAAGATAGAATATCGTCCTCAGGCCTAAGTTTGAAAGTATTTCAGAAAAGACTGCAAAGTCAATCTTCATAAATGGCAGAAGATCAAGCCAGAACATCCTTGGTTATGCCTGCAACTAACTCTTTATGGAGTGTATGTGGTGACATTACATTGTCTTACTGGAATGTAAGCATAAAGTATGTTATAGCTGACAATCTAAACCCATTAATATTCCTCATGAACAGACACTTCAGCCATCTTTGATAGTTTTTTTTAAGTATTTCCCTTTCCCTGGAGAGAGTTATGACAGGTTATCAAGGTAGACATTAAAGGTTTATCATTTCTCCCCAACAATTAAGTGAAAAACAACACACATCTACCTGGAATCAAGGAATACGTGCATGTCCTGCTCTTTCAAGTCTGTATAACTTGTTACGGTCATCTCTACAGACTTTTCTGTAGAAATCACAGCCAGCACTGATTTTTGCTATGTTGTTTCAGATCTGAGACACCTGAGATCGAAGATGAAAAATTGGTACTGGGTGTATGTGCCATACTCCAGCAGATTTTGCTCCTTCATCAGCACCCATCCAACCCCGAATCATCCTCGAATCAATGCTGGCCATAATTTCTTTAGAAAATCTGTGAAGATGACCTTAACAAGTGATGTTATAGCACTGCTAACACAGTAGAACTCAGGTGAAATATTCATTGATTCCATGATTGACACAATCCTAGACATTATCATTAGCGTAGATGCAATCAACTTCTTCATCTTCAAGCTAAGATTTTATCCTCATTTCTCTCTATATTTCATTTCTGTCAGAACTTATCCCTGGTTCACACAAACAATAAGACTCGTAAGATTCTGGAGCATTCTACTTTGGTGGGTTTTCTGTTATTTTAAACTCATCCACACACAACGTTATTGACAGCTGCAGCCTTACGCTTATACCATAACGGATATTTCAGGAAGCCTAAGACCACATTTGATTTGTGCTGGCGGTAAATGTCTTACATGCACAAGGTTGCTATGCTACAGGCAAAAGTTGTAGATCACATCAAAAGGTAGCCAAGAGACTGGCAAAGTTTCCCTCATCAGTGCACTGCAACTACAGGCTTACAAATGCAAAAGTACAACAGATTTTGTCCTTTTGAACAAGAAACCTACAAACTCCCTTCATCCAGCTTCACTACCCTTTGTCTTTCCTTGTCTTCAACTGGGCTGCAAAACTCATTGAATCTGTCTCCCTTCCCATGACTAATTCATCATCGTCGTCGTTTAACGTCTGCTTTCCATGCTGCCATGGGTTGGACGGTTTGACTGAGGACTGGTAAGCCAGGAGGCTGCACCAGGCTCCAGTCTAATCTGGCAGTGTTTGTACAGCTGGATGCCCTTCCTAATGCCAACCACTCCGAGAGTGTAGTGGGTGCTTTTTACGTGCCATCAGCATGAGGGACAGTTAGATGGTACTGGCATTGACCAAACTTGAATGGTGCTTTTTACATGCCACCGGTACAGGTGTGAATCAGGTGGTACTGTCATTGGCCACAACAACGACTTCACTTGACTCAACAGGTCTTCGCAAGTGCAATTTATTGTCCAATGATTGAAGAGTACTCTTAAATGGGCTGGTTATGGTCTCACTTGGCTTGCTGGGTCTTCTCAAGCACAGCATATCTCCAAAGGTCTTGGTCACTTGTCATCGCCTCCATGAGGCCCAATGCTTGAAAATTATACTTAACCACCTCATCCCAGCTCTTCCTGGGTCTACTCTTCCACAAGTTCCTTCTACTGCTAGGGTGTGACAAATTTTTACACAGCTGTCCTCATCCATATGCAACACATGACCATACTAGCACAGTTGTTTCTCTTGCACACCACATCTGATGCTTCGTATATCCAACTTTTCTCTCAGAGCATTTACACTCTGTCGTGTATGCACACTGACATTACACATCCAGCAGAGCATACTGGCTTCATTCCTTGCAAGCTTGCGCAAGCTCTCAGCAGTCACGGCCCATGTTTCACTGCCATGTAGCAAGGCTGTTCACACACATGCAGCATACAGTCTACCTTTTACTCTGAGTAGAAGTAGGCCCTCTCTGAACTTTGCCCAGGCTATTCTTATTCTAGGAGCTACACTCTCAGAGCATCCATCCTTGCTACTGACTTGGTCACTTAGGTAACAGAAGCTATCGATTACTTCTAGTTTTTCCCCCTGGCATGTGACAGAAGCTGTTTTCTGCAAATTTTCAGTGTTTATTGCCCCTGAGCATTTGCCAGACACACAAACTATCATCCCAGTTAATCTTCCTTTGATATTGCTGCACCTCTTATGTGTCCATAGCTTATACCAGGTATTTCTTATGGAGTTTCTACCTACACCTTTTCTACAGCTCAAGCAGGGCCATCTACCTGAAGGAATTTGTGATTTGTCTACCTTCCTATTTACTAAGACTTTGGTTTTTGCAAAATTGACTCCAAGGTCCTTTGATTCTAGATGTTACTTCCACACCTGAAACTAGTTCTGATAGTGATTCAGCTATTAGAGCAAGATCATCAGTACAGAGAAGCTCCCAGGGGCATCTTGTCTTGAATTTCTTTGTTATTGCCTAGAGAACTATGATGGATAAGAAGGGGATGAGGACTGATCCTTGGTGGATCCCAACTCCTACCCGGAATTCTTCACTATACTCGTTGCCAACCCTCACCTTACTGACAGCATCTCTGTACATGGCTCGTACAGCTCTCACTAACCATCCTTCTACCCCTAGTTTCCTCATTGACCACCAGATAAGGGATCAGGACCTTGTCAAAAGCCTTCTCTATGTCAACAAAAGCCAAGTACAGAAGTTTATCTTTGGCTAGGTATTTCTGCTGCAGCTGTCTTACCAGGAATATAGCATCAGTGGTGCTTTTCCCTGGCACAAAACCAAACTACATCTCATCTAAGTGGATTCTCTCCCTAATTAGTTGGGCTTTGACTCTCTCCATGATTTTCATCCCCTGATCCAACAACTTGATACCTCTAATTATTCATATCTAATACATCACCTTTACCTTTGTAGCAGTCGACTGTTGTGCTGCTACACCAGTCACTGGGTATGACTCCTTCCTGTATCACCTGTAAAAAATAAATAACATTTGTAAGAGACAAATGCCCTATTAATTCCCTATTTTTTTCTATCTTTTTAGCATTACATTCATATCTCCACAATAAGATTTACTCTTCAATTAATTTTCTAAAAATTGTGCTTATCTGGTATTTATTTAATGTTTTTTTTTGTTTTAAAAAAAACCCAAAAAACATTCGAGCGAGGTCGTTGCCAGTTCCGCTGGACTGGCCCTCCTGCCGGTGGCACATAAAAGCACACACTACACTCTTGAAGTGGTTAGCATTAGGAAGGGCATCCAGTTGTAGAAACTCTGCCAGATCAGATTGGAGCCTAGTACAGCTTTCTGGTTCACCAGCCCTCAATCAAGTCGTCCAACCCATGCTAGCATGGAAGGTGGACATTCAACGATGACGATAAAGTTCAGAAGTTACAATATCTATATTCATTTTCCATGACAAGGAAAACATTTCTGTGGAAGGCATGTTTGTCTCCCATAGTGGAATTTCCCAGATAATGATAGCTATTCTACTGTTGCTGTTTAACTCGTAAATTAGTCCTAATTGAAAAGATCTATGATTAAAGTTATTCCAGCTACAACCAGCCTGCCCTTTTAAGATGGTAGGGTGCCATTTGAGGGAAATGTGACTGCTTTCTCTGGTAGGTCAAGCGATTGTTGAGTTGTAATGCTAAGTCAAAGTAAATTATTTCATTTGCTGGTGTAAACAGAAAATACAAAGTTCTAACGTTTTGTGTCTGTCTTCTGTAATTGGAGGGGGGAGCAATTTGTGCTTTCCATATTTGAATTTAAGGCAACGAGCTGGCGGAATGGTGAGATGCAATTTATCTGTCTTTTTGTTCCGAGTTCAAATTGTACCTGGGTCGACTTTGCCTCTCATCCTTTTGAGGTCAGTAAAATAAGTAACCATTGATCACTGGGGGCAGTGTAACTGACTTATCTTATCCCACCAAAATTGCTGGCCTTGTGGCAAAATTTGAAACCAATATTTTGTTTGAATTGTTGTATGGGAAACACAAAAGAGAATGGAGTGATAAAGAATATGCTATACAAACAAATTAATATGAGATGTAAAAACCTGACATCCAATGAGAGCATTGGTGGGAAAGGGATGGATAAGTGACATGAACAGAATTAAGCATGAATGGCAAAGCATGAGTTCAAAGAAATGGTCCAAGGAAGAAGATACAAGATAAAATGACACAGTCGAAAGTCAGATCTGAAATTAAAAGTTCTTGTAATGAAGGATGTATTAATCAAATAAATGGCTTTTGCTCGTATGTAATATGTAGATTCGAAGATTGAGATAAATGCCATCATTATGAGAATGGTACAATATATTATTCCAAATAGAAATGGAGAAGTTTCTTAGACACACACAAACAAGCACACACATAAAGATGTGCACAGAGACACACACACTCACACCATTCTGACCTCTAAGACCAGTCCCCAAAACCACTGGACCATGACAGACTAGCCCAGAAACAAAAATAATCCCCTTGATTCCATATTGCTCTTCCTCCCCCAACCAATCTCCCACACTGTCCCTTAAAATAGCAAACATTCCTTAGCTACACACAAGACAGAAAATGTCAGACAGACAGGTCAGTTATTCCTCTCCAATTTTTTGTAAATTCTTAAATATATCTCCTTCTGTGTATATATATATATATATACTACCAAACAAACATGATTTTTATTGAACTCAAAATATTTTTGGTGTCCTGTTCTGATTACTTTCTTAAATACTTTCTTGTAAACTGGTTTTAACATTTTCTTATCATTATCAAAGAATGTATTTCTGTATTTTAATACTTTTGTGATAACCAGTTCTTAACACAACAAAGCTTTACATTTTACTTTTGACAATCTTTTTCTGAAAAAGTGAAACCAGTCAAGTGAATAAACATCTTTAAAATTGCATTTTCAAACCTTTTTTCATATATGTATGTATGTATGTATGTATGTGTGTGTGTATATGTATATGTATATGTATATATGTATAGAGTGTTTGAAGTGTCAGAAAGGAGTCAGAATTTTGGATACACACACACACATAAGAACTGGATTCAATTCATTTGACTAAATTTTGTCAATACTGTACTCCAGCATGGCCACAGTCCGATGACTGAAACAAGCAAAAGATAAAAGGTCTTAAATAAATCCTTGTGTTTTACACAAGAACACAAGAGCATGTGACAGACTGGAAGAAGTTCTTAACTTCACATGCAACATATTAGCGATCATAATTCATACGACTAAAACCTCAACTACTCTTAACACAATCAATACCAGTAATTATACACAAGGCAATTGCATGAGCAAGAGATTATTGAATGTGCATCAATGTTATCACTACTCTGTGCCTAAAACAACACAGTAACAACAACAACAACAACAACTACATGTTGTTATGTCTTGTATTTGTTGAGCCACTCTAGTTTTAAACAAGATTTATGTCATTATGTGATAACTTTAAATATACTTGGCAGGAAAAATTGTTTTCAAAGAAATCATACGAAGATTTCTTATTATGATGACTGTTACCTGGTTCAAAGGTAGATTGAGCATTATCTCTCCCCACCTATCACTCTCTTCTCTCTCTCTCTCTTTCCCTTTTGTTTTTATATTTTCCTTGTGCTTGTGTGTTTGTCTTGGTTCTATTGTCTTTTGTCCCCTAACAAGATTTTTAAAGCTAATAAATTGCTTAATAATGCAGTTCTGTTGTGCTTTTGAAACACGGGTTGGAATTATCTTGGTACGAAAGCATTGAATTGCAAATCAGATTCACTCTGCACATAGGAAAAGTCATAAGAAGATTTGCTGTATATAAGTAAAGCTGGTAGGATTATGTTTTCTGTCTGTTCATGTAAACCAAACTTATTCATTCAAGCAAGAGATGCTTAAAACTCAACAGTCAAAAAAACATTGAACCGATTCTGAAGCTAGATGCAAAAATGGCAACATGAAAGAGGAAGCATATTGGGGTAAAAGATTCCTAGAGGCAGATGGATAGGTTGTAAAAATGAGTGAAAAGATAAAAGAATCATTGTACTGACAATGTTGGAAAATGATAACTATTTCATAATGACAGAATTGGTATTGAAGTTTAATGTTAAGAGAAAATAAAATCCTGTCCATAGAGTTGCTGCTGCTGCTGCTGGATTGCTTAATGAACAAGTAGGAACGCTAAAGAAAAGGGATCTTTTTTTTATTATCAATACAGTTGGTGAGATTATGTGAGGAGCTTCTAGAAAATATAAAAGGCTGCAAAACTAAAACAAATCCAATATTTCGGGTGCTTCTCTTACTATTATCACATATGGCTTAGTTTTTCTTGTTTTATTCTATTTTCTTTTTTTTGCTAGTTTTATATATATTTTCTTTCTTTCTTTTAATGAATGATTCCTGCTAATATTATACTTTTCTTTCGTTTTCTTCATCGTCCATCTTGGATTTTTATTGATTATTATGGTGACCCTCCATTAATGATTTTTTACTGAACATTCCAGAAACAAAATTGTAATTCACCCATCAATGAGTGAATTCACGACTAAGCCATGTAAGACAGACAGCTGCAACTGAGGCGATGACAAGTGACCGAAGTCTTGGCAAAATAGGTCGTGCTTGGGAAGAAGACTCACCAAGCCAAGTGGAAATGTAGTCATGGCCAGTGCCAGAGGTACATGTAAATGGCACTTGTGGAACTGTAGTTGTGGCTGTTGCCAGTGTCATGTAAGTGGCACTTGTGCCAGTGGCATGTAAAAAGCACCCATTACACTCTTGGAGTGGTTGGCATCAGGAAGAGCATCCAACTGTAGAAACCATACCAAATCCGACTGGAACCTGGTGCAGCTCTCCAGCTTACCAGTTTCTAGTCACACACCATCCAGCCCATGGACGTTAAATGATGTTGATGCTGATGACGTTGATAATGATGATGATGATGATGATGATGATGATGGGATTTTTCCAGCTTCAGCCAACCAAAATCCATTCACAAGGCTTTGGTCAATCTGTGGTCATAGTAGAAGATACTTGTCCAAGGTGCTACACAGAGCAATTGAACTTGAGACCAGAGGTTGGAAAGCAAGCTTCCTAATCACAGAGTTATTCCTGTGCATATATGAATATTTGTGTGCATGAGTGTGTATGTGTGTGTGTGGGGGGGGGCACGTGTGTGTATGTATATGCATATATATATATATATATATATATACACACCATTGGCTCCTCCTCAGTTTCTGCTTGTCAATTCCACTCTCAAGGCATTGGTTACCTTCAGACTTGAGTTGAAAATACACATCTCAAGTGCCACACAGTGGAATCAAATCCTGAACCGTGTGGTTGTCAAGGTAACTATGCACTGAACGCAACCTTGATGATAATGATGATGATGGTGGTTTTGAACACAGTAACTTCAGATGCATGCTGGGAAACTTGAATGCACGAGCCAATTCCACCTTAGTCTCATTAGCCTTTGTTTTAAGAAATTCCCCAGACAAAAGTCTTATCATTTTAGCTACATGTGATTTTAATTTTAGAAGCTCTGTTCCAAGCAGTAATCTTCAGCTACTAAAAATAATCAGAATTTATTTGAATTTTTCTTAGATTTTAATCAATTAGTTTAAATTAGTGTAGAATGTCACATGATTAATTAAATGCAAAATTTTGTTCGAGGATTTTGTGATGCAGATTTCATTTTGTGCATCTGAAATACAGGTTTGGTTTCTGGCTGAGCCAAGGATTCTCATTGGAAAAAAACATAATGGAGTCTTTAAGGGTAATGTTCCTTTGACCCACACGATAAAGGTTTATAGGATGTATTGTTCATTGCTGCTTAATCTTGTCAAAGTCAGTTAAAGATCTTTGCAACTTCCACACTAGTAAAAAATGCCAAAGTGCTTGAGGTTTTTTTTTTATAAAGTCTGAGAGCATGAATGGTTTTGTATCTGAAGAAGAACATAGTAAGTAATTGTAAGAATAATGCAAGAATTTGAATCAAAGGTAAGGTTTAGTTGGCATGAATGACTGATTACATAGCATGATGCTGTGCATTGAGAAAAAAAGAAAGAAGGAGAAAGGAAAAAAAGGATTGGTTAGAAATAGGCAGGTGAAGGATGGAGTACAGTATGCTGGTTCTTGTTTCATTGAACCCAGAGGGAGGGAAAAGAAAAGAAATATGATACAAGATGCTGTACAGAATTTAATGTAGCCCTCAACCAATCCTGCCAACCTGCAACTTTCATATGAATAATGTTGATTGCATCATCTATGAATGCTGTTATTAAAGTATATAAGGCATAAACTTAGATGCATCCTGAATATAAACTACTTGTGTAGATAGATTAGAGATTCAGAGCTTGTACATGTGTACTTGACAGATATAGCCCTAAAGTTTTAATTCATATTGAAAACAGCCTGCTGGATGCATGTTAAAAAGATAGACATAGTTTGTAGGTTTTTACAAAGAAGCTGACTAGATTTAGTTAGAGTCAATGGATGTTTATTAGAGATAAAGGCTATAAATGCCAGTCTAGCAGTAATAAACTATGAATTATGTTTATTTAAACATTACCATGTAATTACGTTTCCTCATCCCAAACAGCTTTTAGTTGCTGTGAATAACAATGTTGTGTAATTGTCAATGTTCAATATGATCTGCTGGGTGTCAACTGGAAAGATATGATCTGTAGGTGTCAACTTGACACACTTGATCTGTTGATGTCAAATATATTGACACGGTATGGTCAGTGTCAATGAAGTGTCAAGGTTTGTTGGTGCCAACTAATCGGATGTAATTTATTTGTATCCATCCGGTGGTTATGATTTCTTTGTGTCCAAAGCAGAGACATTGTTATGCGCTGATTTCGATTGAAGTCACATTATCTGTTGCTGCCAGCTGAACAGAACTGATTTATTAATGTCAACCTTCGAACATTGGGCCTCACTGAGGCAAGGACCAGTGACTGTGTCCTTTGGAGATATGCTGTGCTTGAGAAAACCCGGCAAGCCAAGTGAGACCATAACCCATGGCCTATGCCAGTGGTGTATAACCAGCCCACTCATGAGTACCCTTCATTCATTGGACAATAAACTCTGCTTGTGAAGACCTGTTGTGGCAAGTGAAATCAAAATCACTGACGTGGCCAATGACAGTACTGCCTGATTGGCACTCGTACCAGTGGAACATTAAAAGCACCATCCGAGTGTGATCGTTGCCAGTACATCCTGACTGGTCTTCGTGCCAGTGGCACGTAAAAGCACCCACTACACTCTTGGAGTGGTTGGCGTTAGGAAGGGGATTCAGCAGTAGAAACTTTGCCAGATCAGATTGGAGACTGGTACAGCCATCTGGCTCGCGAGTCCTCAGTCAAACCATCCAACCCATGCCAGCATGGAAAGCGGATGTTAAACGACCATGATGATGATGATGGTGAACTGAATTGACAAAGTTTGAATAGATATAGGGTTTAGAAATATATAAAAGTTATAATTTTTCAGGTTTACCTTAATGTTACAGAGTATCAAGCTGGCAGAACTGATAGGAGACCAGGCACAATGTTTAGTGGCATTTCATCTATCTTTACATTCTGAGATCAAATTCTGCTGGAGACAGCTTTGATTTTCACCCTTTTGAGGTCAATAAAGTAACTACCAGCTGACCACTAGGGTCGATGTAATGACGTACTCTCCATCCCACTCACAATACTGATGGCTTGGTACCAAAATTTGGAACCAATATCATTGTTAGAAGTACTTGTAATTTTTATATTTTCACCCCTTTTCAACCAGTCTGATTCTTACTGATCACAGAAGCCTTATTCTTAGATACATAAATAGTTCCTCTCACTCTGGATTGAAATTAGGAACCATTTCTGTAAATGTACCAGTGACTAAGTGACTCAAGACATAATTTAAATTAACTGTTCCTAGCTTGAATCCAGTCTGCAAACATACACACAAATAAAATATGTAAAAATGATGAGAAATTTAACCATTTGAAACCCTGTACAGATGAAATTAATATCGAGATGTTTTAATAAGCACAAGTATGACTAAGATATTTGGACATTTAATTTGATATTTATTCTGGATTTTTTTTTTTTTTGAAGTTTTACAACTAGCAATTAAAAGAACATGTTGAAGATATGCAACTAAAGGATTTTGCTAGTAGTTCAATCAAGAATTTCAATGTATTCTTATTAAACTCAGTAAAGTATCCTTTTAACTTACTGTCTGTATTTTATAAAATGATGTTTAAATTTATCATTCTTTTGGGTCATCCCATAAATAATGCTGCTTTTTTATACTTTTAAATTTCGAAATTAAGATAAAGTTCATTTTTAATCTAAAATATACTCCCCTTCATTTTCTACAATGCTCTTCCATCTTTCTGCTAGACTTGCAAGGCCCCTCTTCCAAAATTCACTTGTCCATGATGAAAAATGCTCCTCGTCTACATAATTCATATTTTTTCTATCCAAATGATTTTTAAGACTGCAGAATAAATGATAATCAGATCAGGCAATGTCCAGTGAATGTAATGGGTGGGGAATTGTTTCCCATTCAAACTGCTCCACCTTTGGAATATCGTCCTCTCAGTATGTGGCCGAGCATTATCCTGATGGAAGAACACCTTTTGTCTTGAAATCAAAGACGGTCACCTTTCTTTTACTGCTGACTTGAATGACTGGTTGAATGACCAAATCTAAACTTCTCTGCTAGTCCCTCAACAGTTACAACGGGATTTTATTCCACCACGGTTTGCAGGACATCTTTGCTGAGCTCTACAGATCTTCCAGCACGAGGCTCGTCTTCGAGGCTGTAGTTTCCAGCTCAGAATTTCTGGAACCACCATTGACACTGGCTTACACTTATTGTCCAATCCCCATATACTGCATTAATATTCCTCACACTTTCTGTTGTATTGTTGCCTTTATTGAACTCATAAAGCAAAATATGCCAAATATGCTCCTTTGACACTTCCATTATAGCTTTTAAAAATGAACTATTAAAAGAATAAAGACAGAGTAAAATTACTACCTGCTTTTATATCAAGTTGATGCAGGTAGTTTATCCCAGTCCCCTCCAACTTTTAG
Organism: Octopus bimaculoides; assembly: GCF_046866305.1. Taxonomy (NCBI): domain Eukaryota; kingdom Metazoa; phylum Mollusca; class Cephalopoda; order Octopoda; family Octopodidae; genus Octopus; species Octopus bimaculoides. Next base: position 128,250,437 of record NC_142932.1, on the reverse strand, counting down.
TTCATGCAATTGAAAAAACTCATTATTTATGGAATAACCCAATATACTATTTAGCCCACATTGTCTAAATTTTAAAAATATTGGCATTTAAACTTAATATATTATTGATTTGATTTCTTTAAATATTTCATTCAAAGAACTAAGGCCATGTCATAGTTCCAATAACTGTCTGCTATTTATTTTATCAACCCTGGTGGGAGCTGAAGGCAAAGTAGCGAGTAAAGCAACTGAGACTAGTTTCAGATATGACTATATTTTCATTTAATACATCAATCATTGCATTTACATGTGCACACACACACACACACACACACACACACACACACACACACGTACAGACGTACACACACACGTACACACATACACACACTCACACACGTACACACATACTCACACACACTCACACACGCACACACACACACATGTACTCACACATACACTCACACACACACGTAACACACACACACATACACATACACACACACACGTACACACACTCACTCACACACGCACATGCATACACACACATGTACGCATACACACACTCGCACACGCACACACACACACACACACACACACACACACACACACACATACACACACACATACATTCACATACATATTTATATACATCTGAAAAGCTTTCGCATAGTTTGCTTACCATATTCCAGCTCCATAGCTTTGGCCCACCTGAAACAAATTAGAGAAGAGATTCGTTAAAAATGTCTTACAGTAAGATCGAACCCAGGACCATTTATTTTATGAAATGAACTTCTTAGCCACACAGCCATATCTCTGTTCTGATATTTATTTCATGATACATTTTTGATTTTGCAGAACAATAAAAACATGTAGTTGGCTCTGATTATAGCTTGAACTTCGTACCATGGAGTCTTCCCATTGACCTCCTGCCATTGAGCTGTCATCTCTTTTGTTAATATCTTTCTGCTCATAAAACTCACCACAAACAACATGGTATTTTGTAAAGTTAGTCGAGAACTGCCGAACATATAACACTATGGAAAAATGCATTTGAAAAGTACAAAACTTTATCTGACGTGGATGTTTGTTCATCCTACACTTTGATTTATACCTCATATCCGCACATATCTGCTCATACATACACATATATGCATACAAACACATTATTTGTGTATATATATATATATATACATGCACACATTCACACACACACACACACATATATGCATATGCCTTCTAGTCTTTTCATTCACTATGCTTTGATGTGTACAGTTTCCCTTTGTCGTCTCTCTCTCACACTCTCACTCACTCACTCTCATCGTCTCTCTCAATCATGTTAATCAAAACTCATAGGATTTAGAAACTTTTGTGTTGCCAGTTCGCTATTGTTTTAGAACAGGCTTTTGTTTTCTGTTCACTGTAACATTTGATCTTTTCCCATCGTATGATACCTCTTAGAGAAAACTGAAATTTACTAAAATCTGGGCACCAATAAATAACTAAATCAATAAAAATCAGGAATGGTAACAATAAGACAATAAGTTTTATGTAAAGACAAGATTTTAAAATATATAGAACACAAGCAACAACAACAACAGCAAAAAAACAACAACAACAACAACAACAAGCAACAACAACAACAACAGCAACAGCAACATTGTTGAACTCCTCAGTAACAAAATTCTACTTTTATTACCGTAGTTAATGCCATTATTTGAGATCATTGCTATAAGGATAGGAAATGGCACAGAATTAGAAAAGTGCCAGGAAATAGATTTAATTTCCCTGGTTTTCTTTCATGTCTGGGTTCGCATCTCACCAAGGCTGACTTTGTCTGTCTTCGTCTTTATTCTTGATAAAATACCAGTCAAATACTGGGGTTGAAATAACTAACTTTGTCGCTGTTTATCAGAATGAGTGAAGGGGTGTCCAGGTCACTCTTGATTGATGTTGTAAGCTGTGAGGGTAGGAAAGGGGTGGATAAATTCCTGTATTTAATATAACCAAGATGGCTCAAACATTTTAACTATGTCCACCCTTCATGGTGAAAAAAGAAGAATTATCTGGTCGTAAACTCTATTTTGTCTAGCCATTAATAAAGAGGCACAAACTCCAAAAATTTCATGTGTACTCTTCTATGGTGTGTGAAGGGGGCGGGGCAGTGGATTGGTCACTACCAGGTATTTATCAGTCTGAGAACTGTTGAAGTGTATCAATTCTCAAAAATGTGTGGTGGTCATTTATTCTTGCATTTTGAGTAATTAAAGAACAAATTTAATGGGTTTTAATAAATTGTGTTGTCTTTTAACTTTCACTTCATTTTTATAAAACTTTTGTTCATCATTAAAAACATTATATTTATTGTAAGATTGAATGTTGCTTCTGTTCTTGAACTGTGTCCATGCTGGAGCATCATTTTGAAAGGCTTAGTTGAACAAATCAACATTATTACTTAGTTTTTAAGCCCTTGACTCATTCTGTCTTTCTATTTTACTGAACTGCTAAGTTATGGGGACATAAATAAGGCAACACCAGTTGTCAAGTGGTGAGAGGAATTAGATACAAACACACACACACACACACACACACACACACACACACACACACACACACACACACACACACACACACACATTCATACACGCACATTCATACACACACATTCATACACAAACACATTCACACTCACAAATATCTTACTAGATTGAGTATTCTTTGTTGATCCTATCAATAATAGACTAGTACCCTATATATATATATGAGACCTTTGGAAATGTGCTGTGCGTGAGAAGACCCGGCAAGCCAAGTAAGATCGTTGCCAGTGCCACTGGACTGGCTCTTGTGCGGGTGGCACATGAGATGCACCATTTTGAGCGTGGCCGTTGCCAGTACCGCCTGACTGGCTCCCGTAGGATTTTCGAGTGAGATCGTTGCCAGTGCCCCTGGACTGGCTTGTGCGGGTGGCACATAAAAGACACCATTTCGAGCGTGGCCGTTTTCGTGCGGGTGACACGTAAAAGCACCCACTACACTCTCTGAGTGGTTGGCGTTAGGAAGGGCATCCAGCTGTAGAAACTCTGCCAAATTAGATTGGAGCCTGGTGTTGCCATCCGGTTTCACCAGTCCTCAGTCAGATCGTCCAACCCATGCTAGCATGGAAAGCGGACGTTAAACGATGATGATGATGATGATGATAGGTATGTATGTATGTATTTATAATAGCATAAAATACAATTATAATTAAGGACACAGAGATTTCTATGCCTATATACTGAAGATAGATGTCTAACCACTTCAAAATATCACTTAACAATTTGTACGTGTTGAAGTGGTTAGACAGATTTAGCATCTATCTTCAGCATATAGGCATAGAAATCTGTGTGCTCTTAATTACATTTGTATTTTATACTATTATAAATATATATATACATGTTACAGAGATGTACTTGCATAGCAAGTGACCTGATCTGAGATCGTGTGCTGGAACAAAAACAAATTGCTGCATGAAAGGGGTTTATGAGCCATTTAAAACACAAAAACCGTTAGACTGACTTCAACATTTAAATTTAACTTGCCAAAATATTATCGCTGCTTTGAGACCATGACCTGTTCAATGACAAAATTCCATGCTGCATCTCATATATATATACATATATATATATATATATATATATACATATATATATATATATATATATATATATATATATATATATATATATCATCATCATCATCATCATCGTTTAACGTCTGCTTTCCATGCTAGCATATATATATATAAAATTATTAGTTACAGAATAAAAGCATTACATTTGGGTCAACGACTCAACATACAACAGTCCCCTCAATAAACGGTCATATATAAGAAATACATCAAAGTCCACAAATACATAAGAAAATATATATAAAAAAATAAAAATACAACATAAACACACAATATGAAAATTTATATATATACATTTTTTTTTCTACTAATAACATACAAATAAATCAAATTTGAGTTAAAAATATAACACAATATATATATATATATATATATATATATATATATATATATATATATATATATATATCTTTTTATAATTTCAATTCAAATAAAATTAAGCGATTAAAAATTCAAAATAGACAAATAAAGCAAAATAGAATAAGATAAAATGAAGTAAAATAAAATACTATAATAGTCCATTGGCTAAAATACTATATCTGATGACAAAACTTTAAAATGACAAAAAACTTTAAAATAATCTAACATCATTTAAAGTTATATTAGAAGGTCCATACTTCCCTCAAGGTACACGTAATAACAGCAGACTTCTATAGGTAAAATCCGTCTCTGCTCACCAAATTTACAAAAGTTCATAAAACCACTAGTCAAAAACATTGGTCAAAAACACACACAAGCACCTATGGCCATTTCAAGGGTTCACCACCGTGGTCCATACACATGATAGTGCAATCTGGTGATGATCCCCTCCTCAGGGTAACAATTACAAACAAACATCAGGACATGTATAGGCCCTTAGGTATAAAGGTATAGGCCTTTAGGTATAATCCTAGGTTAATCCAAGCAGTATTTTGGCAATATTTTGAATGTTGCATTCATCTACTGTTTTACTCTTTATTCCACCATCTACAATTTCATTCCTTATAAATTGTAAATTTCCCTGTCTATAACTTTCATACTCACATTGTCTCTGATGATGGAATACCCAGTGTACGGACATGCTAACCTATCACTTGGGATATCCCAGAAACAGTTGTAAGACATCAAATTTACCTGACCCTAATTAAATATTCTAAATGACTTGAGATACTCATCCTGCCTTGGGTTTTTGCTGTCCTTTATCCTCTAATAAATACCAGCTAATATGATATCCATAGCTCCAGCCTCAACTGTGAACTCAGAACATAACAGATGACCAATTATAGCACTTACTCATCAGGGAATTAAACCCCTCGTATAACACACACACACACACACATGTTTGTTTTTTCTTTTTCTATGTTTTTTCAAATTACATATGTATTTACATATGTATGCATGTGTGTGCGTGCATGTGTGTGAGTGCGTGTGTATATGTGCGTGTGTGTGTGTGTGTTTACTATATTTTTTATTCCCTCAAATGTCTTGCTGGTGTACAGAAAAATATGCTTTAATGTAAGAATATTCTTTTGTGGTTTTAGGCTTTGACTGCCATTTTTAGCATAAAAAAATCCATATGGTGGGATTCTCTCCATGTATGTTTCATACACTATTATGTATATATATGTATATATATATATATATATATATATATATATATATATGTGTGTGTGTGTGTGTGTGTGTGTGTATACTTAACAGAATTGAGGATAAAATCATGTTAATGATTATATCAAGTGGCCAACATGAAATAAAGCCATGTAGGTAATTTATATACTAAATTAATAATTACACATACATAAATATATTAAAGGGATCAGGAAATAACCTTCTCCAACATGCTGAAAGTAGATCCCAAAGACATTTTGTAGGAGTTATACATTGGTTTTTTAGTGCCTTTGGCATCTGCTTTCAGCATGTTGGAGAAGGTTATTTCCTGATCCCTTTAATGTAATTATATAATTATAATAAATAATTATTAATTTAGTATATAAATTACCTACAAGGTTTTATTTCATGTTGGCCATTCGATATAATCATTAACATGATTTCAATGACTAATAAAATATTTTTTGCTCCTGATCGAAATCACATTTCCTGTGAGGCTGTTTCAATAAAAACATGTGGCTGAAATGAAAAATAAAAAATTTGACTTTATCTGGTGCACAGAGATTTGTATAAGGATGCACGCCTTTGCTTCGAATGGGTATGTATAAGCATCTGCGATTAGGGTCTTTGAATATTGTGTTGAGGATGGAAAATAAGTTCTTTTTATTGCTTTAATCCCAAGATTGGATCCAATGCACAATTTACTGTGAAGTTTTATCTAGTATTTTTCATTTGCCTGCTTGCAACCCGTGTTTTGTAGAAATTTAACAGTGGCTTTTTTAGTGCCTTTGGCATCTACTTTCAGCATGTTGAAGTTTATTTCCTGATATGTATGTATATATATATATATATATATATATATATATATATATATATTGCTTAACCATCCTCTCACACCGTCTCTGATGAAGGGATATAATAAATATCCTGGAAACAGCTGTAAGACCTTTTATTTATAAATGTTCTATATTATACACAGCCTTGGTTTTTTATCTCATTACGAAATCCTTATATATATATATATATATATATATATTGATAGAAAAGGTAAGACAACAAAAGAAAGAAAGAGACCTCGATATTATGTAAATAGAGGAATTTATCTGTAAGTAAAACTCGGAGTTTTATCATAGCTACTGAATAATTGTCACATATTATTTACAGATATATATGTGTGTGTGTGTGTGTGTGTGTGTGTGTGTGTGTGTGTGTGTGTGTGTGTGCGTGTGTGTGTATGTGTGTGTGTATGTATATATATATATATATATATATATATATATATATATATATATATATATATATGATGGACCTTCATACAGTTTCTGTGTCTTCCAAATTAGTAAACATTGGTCAACCTAAGGCTATAGTAGAAGATACTCGCCAATGTACAGTGCAGAGGGACTGAACCCCAATTTACACAGGTGCCAAGTGAGCTTCCTTGCCACACAGCCACATCTGTTTCCTATGCTAAAAAAAAACGAAGTTATTATTATTTTTATTATTGGTTTTTAAGGTTAAACTGGTAGAAAATTCTTAGCAGAATTTCTTGAGACTTTTTACTCTCTGAGTTCAAATTCCACCCAGGTCAACTTTACAATTTCTTCTTTCTAGGTCAATAAAATAATTAGCAGTCAAGTATTTAGGCAACGCAATTGACTTGACCCCTCCCCTCAAAATGATTGGCCTTGTCAAAATTAAAAAGAATTATTATTATTGTTCTTGACATTTGCGTAACAAACTGGCAGAACCATTACCAAACAAAGCATTCAGTCTCATTTCTTCTGGTTCGTTATATTCTAAGTTCAAATACTGCCAAGGTTCCATCATTTTGATTGGCCAAAATTTGAAAGAATAATTATTATTCACAGAGGCAAAGTGGCTGTGCCGTTGGCACATGAAAAGCTCCTTTCGAGTGTTGGGCCTTGTGGAGTCAATGACCGAGACCTTTAGCATTATGTTGTGCTTGAGAAGAAAACCCATCAAGCTGAGCAAAATCACAGTCGTGGCAGATACCAGTGTCACACAAATGGCACCCATGCCAGTGGCACATAAAAGCACCCATTACACTCTTGGAGTGGTTGGCATTAGGAAGGGCATCCAGCCATAGAAAACCATGTCAGACCAGACTGGAGTCTAGTGTAGCCTTCCAGCTGGCCAGCCCTGGTCAAACTGTCCAACCCATGCCAGCATGGACAACAGACGCTAAAGGATGATGAGGATGATGATGATGATGACTGTTGGGAATGTCACTCTCAACACCAGCTCTGTAAAATCTTTGAATTTTTCATGTTTTTCACCTGAATTGAGTTGTGTTCAGCTTAAAATGTTTGTCACCTCCTCAGAGGGATAGAATTTCCTCCTCTTCTTTTTCCACTTTTCTCAATCTGCACACATCAGGAGTGCTTTGCTGAATTTTAAATTTGGTTTCACAGAACAGTCAGTTTTTCTTGAAAAAAAGAAACAGGAATCCCTTTGGAGAAATAATAATATTCACCAGGGACAAATATAACACAACAGGGAAAGAGTGTTCCATTGAAAGGGAAAATGAGAGAGAGAGAGAGAGCGAAAGATGAATGTGCAAAGGTTTTGCTTAACAAGTTACAGAGTGTCGTTTCTATGATAACAGCAGATGACGTCAGAGAGGAGAGAAAAAGTCAGTGCTGACTGCTTCGAAATTACTCACTTTGGAACAACCTGCTGATACGAAAGCAACTACAGCAGCAAGAAGAAGAAGAAGAAGAAGAAGAAGAGAAAAGATGAGAAGACAAAGAGGACGTTTGTTCAATTTCAATGAAGATAGCCTCGAAGTTGATGCCTTCTAAGTCAAATAGTATTGGCAGTACAACCAGCAAAAATGGTAGCAGCATCTGTGTTGGTGCAATGCCTAAATGACAGAGCTATTTACCCAGTTACGTCTACCATAGACGCAAAGAAACGGTCAACTGAAAATATAAGGCAGTTGATTGTATCTTGTTATTTCTAGAATAGTCCAAAGTTGTCAGTTAGCTTCTTGTTTTGTTATTTTACTTTGTAAGTTTTTGTGATCAGGCAGTTATCATGTAAAGCTAAAATCAGATTTCCCATTTCCCATTTCTATACGTTATGTAGAATGTTTGATCAATCGTTGGATTAAAGATTGACTTCATCTCTCTTCACTCTTACTGGATACAAATCATCAAGAGATAATAATTCTCTCCATTTTCTTTGGATTTTTTCTTTTTTTTTCTTTAATTCTGCCTTGTTTTTATTTGTTTCCTGCCTTTTCCATTGTTCTTATTTAATCTCTTGTAATATTTGCTTCTTTTGTTTGCGTTTTATTTCTTACTTTCCTGAGATTAGTTTCTTTTTCCATGCTTCCTCATCAATACTAATCACTCACTTTAGCCTGACTTCCAATTTTTTCCTGACCTACTTCCCTTCCTTTGTTATTCCTTTCTTTTCTGGGGACCCCCTTCCTTTGTTATTCCTTTCTTTTCTGGGGACCCCCTTTTCCTTGCAAGGTGTATTATTTGTGGTTAAGGTACTGTGAATACATGTCTCACTGTCAGTATTAAAACTCTGACAAAAAAAAAAAACCCAGCTAATTATACAGTAATGAAAACAGACCAAAATTATTTTCACTTTGAGGTAATTAACTGGCTGAATTATAATTATGCCAAGAAACAAACTTAAAATTGTTTCTCCCAACTTCATGTTCCGAGTTCAAATTCCACCAAGATCATCTTTGCTTTTCATCCTTTCTGGGCCAATGAAATAAGTGTCAGTTGAATACTGGGGTGGGGAGTGGGAGTTAATGCAATCAGCTACAGAAACATTATTATTATTTCTATTTGTTTCAGTTTCTGTTGAAACCCCTGGAGTCCTGTATGCATAGCAGGCTTGCAGCCTGCAGCCTACGATACCATACTATCTGTTCTTTTCAGCTATCTGATACTTTCCTGATTATTCTGGTCGTGCCAAGGAAGCAAAAGCTTTTCTAGCAGTTCTATGGGGCACTCCATTCCAATTTCCTTTATATTCCTCTTGATGCCTTCTGATATTGATCCCAAGGACCCAACAATAATTGGCACTATCTTCACCCTCTTCATTTTCCATAGCTGAGCTATTTCATACTTAAAAGGCTTGTATGTATATATATATATATATATATATATATATATATATATATATATATATTTGCCTTCCAATTTGACTATTCGTGGGTCAAAGGGGCATGCAACATCAACTATATAGCACATGTGGTGCACCTTGTCAACCACCACTAGGTCCTGTCTGTTATACTCTAGCACCTCATCTCTTCGGATTGGGAAATCCCAGACGATTTTGAAAGTTTCCAATTCTGCCATTCTCTGCAGTTTGTGCTCATACCACATCTTGCTTCCCTCTATCCCCCACTCTGCACAGTTCAAATATAGCACTTTCGCCACTTGATCATGTCGCCACAACTTGTAATGGTTTGGGGTAAGTCTAGGGCATTCTTTCATGATATGGGCAATGGTTTCATCCACTTTATTACAGACGCAGCACAACAGAGACACTTGCTCTTTCCCAAGGTTGACCCTTCAGTTTGTGGCCAAAGCTTGGTCTTGTGCTGCCAATACAGTGCTCTCAGCCTCTCTTTTTCAGTGATCCTTTCTTCAGCCAATCTCACCTATTTTTTTACAGCAACTTCTGTGGTGGCTACATGCAATTGATTGCGTAGTTTCTTCTTGTGTAATTCTTCTTTATGTCCTTTTTGTACTTACTTTGTTTTTCCTTTTTTCTCTGCTTTCAATACTTCCTCATTCCTAACTGTCACTAGCAAGGTTTCCTTACTTTGGACTAAGTATCTCATTAAGTTCTTGAGTTCAATACATATGCAGTCTTTCGCACTTATCAGTCCTCTTCCTGCATTCTCTCTCTTCATGTATAGGTGATCAGTGTCTGCCCGTGGATGATGGGCTCCATGCATCGTTAGCAGCTTTCTTGTCTTCCCATCTAACTCCTTTAGCTCCTCCTCTGTCCACTTCAGGATTCCAGCACCATACCAAACTGCTGCTGATATACCACTTGGTATATGTATGCCTTCTGTCTGGGCAAGCTTTCCTCATCTCAACACCATCGTAGCACATTTTGATAGTCCAAACTCCATCTTAATATCATTGGAGAAAATCCTCACAGACTGGATGAGGCTGTCCAGTTCTGCCTCAGTTTTTGTGAACAACTCCAAGTCATCCATGAATAGCAAGTGGTTCAATTTTCCCTTACCTCTTCCCAGAACATACCCCAACTTTGTCTTTTGAAGTATTTCCCTCAAGGGGATCATTCCCAGCACAAAAATCATGAGGGACATACTGTCCCCCACGATGATAGGAATTGTTTCTGTTTTTAGATTCCACTTTTGAGTTGCCTCTATTTCCAGGTCTTTGTATTTTGAAAGTTTCTCCATTTCTTTTAGAGAAACGTTGTCAACTGCTGGTATTGATACATCAATTAGAAAGCATTTTTTTTTTTTGCTTCATGATCTCTGACAACTATATCTGGCCTATTGGCCTTAATTTCTCTATCTGTAGGGTTGTTTTCTTGTTTTCTGTGACCTTTTCTGGCTTGTGCCTATACCATCTTTTTTCTGTTGTTATTCCATAGTGTTGGCATAGCTTCCAGTGTATGTAGGTCCCAGCTCTGTTGTGTCTGTGAATATATTCCTTCTTAGCCAGGACTGGGCAGCCAGAGATAATATGATTCATTGTTTCTTGTCCATCGCCACATATTCTGCAGTTACTTGTTATGTTTCTTTTCATTATATGTTTTTGGAAATTTCTGGTGGGGAGGCTTTGGTTTTATGCTGCAATTAAAAATCTTCGGTCTCTGCTTTGAGTCCTGAGCTTCTCAACCATTGCTGGTATTTTTCTCTATGTATTTCTTTTGCATTTAGTTTAGCCCAGTATTTGCCATGAAGGGGCTTTTCTTACCATCGTTTTATCATGGTCTGTTGCTGTTCTAGTTTTGGTTTGGATTTCATTTGTTTTATAGCTTTTGTTGTTTCTTCTTCTTCTTCTTCTTCTTCTTCTTCTTCTTCTTCTTCTTCTTCTTCTTCTTCTTCTTCTTCTTCTTCTTCTTCTTCTTCTTCTTCTTCTTCTTCGTATTTGTTAGGTAGTATGATTCCTTGTTTGTATTTGTCAGCTTCCTTAAAGACTGAAAACAGTTTTTTGTTTTGCTTGTGTTTTGTGGCTATTTTTATTAGTTTTCCTTGCTTCTGGAGCAGGTATTTTTGCAGTCCTATGGTGGTTATTTTATAATAGTTTTCCAGCTGTATAAGACCCCTGCCACCTTCTCTACGTTGTATATATAGCCTTTCTATGTCAGGTTTTGGGTGGTGCATCCTAGATCCTGTCATTATTTTTCTTGTTTTCCTGTCTATTTTTATTATTATTATTATTATTATTATTATTATTATTATTATTATTATTATTATTATTATTTTATGTTTGACTTTTGTTTTGCATTTGTACAAGTTGGATCCAAGTCTCACCCAGAGACCTCAAGTGACAACAAGTTAGAAGTTCATGTAGGTGTTATACCTAGAGTACCATATATTTGGATTTGTACAGTTTTGTTCTAGTGAATGTTTAAGAAACCATAAGAAAATTATGCGTTTGCTTTAAAATTTGAGATCACATAGACAGTATTTTACGTAGGATATGGGCAGTTCCCATGAGCACTATCTTTTGAACTTCAGCCATTTTGGGGTTTCCTGGTATCTGAGCTAGGTAGTAATCAGCCCGTTTCGCTGTCATTCCCAAGGCATTATTATTATTATTATTATTATTATTATTATTATTATTATTATTATTATTATTACTATTATTATTATTATTATTATTATAGTTGCTTGCTAGTGTTCAAGATCCACTACATCTTTCATCTTTCCAAGGTTGAAAACTAATTATCAACCAGATTCAACAGGCAATTAAATCAATTACAACTTCCACTGAATGAGAGACTTTGTCTGACTAAACTTAGAAATCACTAACTACCACAACTGAAGCATCAAACGCCAAAGCATAAAAGAAAACCAGTCCTTCTCGACATCAAATTATGTAAAGTAAAACAAAATTGAATTCATGAAATATACAAGAAGATATATAAAATCACAAAAATGACAAAAAAAAGTGATCAGTTTGAGGAACTCACCCCCAAATTCCAGCAAATTGAGATTCCTGCTGGAGACATCATCAGAAGTCTGTGTCTCATGTGAGAAATTATTACGAGAGAGAGGGCAAAAACCATTTCACGAGGCCTTTCAAGGAAACTCTCCCACTAAAAAAAAAACAGATTAATCAGTCTGTGAGATTAAGATATGCAACCTCACTTACTGCACAAAGCCATGTCTTGAAGTTGGTTCCAGAAATGCATGTGACTGGTGGTTGGCCTGAAAGCAAGATTAGTTGGTTAATGTCTTTGGATGAGAGGATTTGGATTTGGTGGCATCAGTGAAATCAGACTCCCAAGTATGCTTGGACTTAACAAGAATTGTAAGATAAATCTTTTGTTTGGCTTAGAATGAAAAGATATTTTTTCAGAAAGGCCTGGATCTGAAGGTACAGATGATCTCTCTGAACTTGGATTGTGAGTCAGTGATCCTGGACATCATCTGGACATGGAGAGTCACTTGTAGAGAGTCTTGAAACATTCATTGAGAATGTATTTGTTGAAATACATATGGGTTGCAAATTTTGGCACAAAACGATTAGATCAACCCCAGTGTCCAAGTGGTATTTATTTTATGGACTCCTAATAGGAAGGGAGGCAATGTCGACCTCAGCAGAATTTGAACTCAGAATGTAAAGATGGACAAAATTCTGATAAACATTTCGTTCTGTGTGCTAACAATTCTGCCAGCTCATAGCCTTTTTTGTTGAAATATATATTGGTTGCAAATATATTGACTGACAGACGAATTAGTGAAAAGATATATTTGTAGAAAAAGGAATTAGTTGCAAGACATATTGACCAAAACCAGAGTCAGACTGAAGGTGGAAAAACTGTCAAAATATTAATATTTTTCAACTTTATGTGTAAAATCATTATAAATTATAATTATGAATATAATAATTTTTAACACTGTTACATTAAACAGATTAGTAATCAAATCTCAATTCAGTAAATATCAATTTGTATCCGGAAATAAACTGAAAATATTATTTATTTTATAATTTATTATCATTTTAAATTTCAATAAGTTGCTTACAAAAATGAAAATGACTTTCTGTATTTTCGATGAATCTGCCTTTTGATGAATTTGGTATTGATTAATATGTTTCCAATCAATTTTTCTTTTGACCAACATGTCTTTCTATCAATAAATGTTTGAGCAATTTGTCTTTCAACAAATACATTTTCAATAAATGTATCTTATCTTCTTCTAAAGACCTTCCTTCACTCGGCTTTGAAAAAGGAGGACATATTTTCTCTGTCTGGAAGTTTTGCTCAAAGAGATTGTAGAAGGTGAGTGTGGAGAGAGAAGTGCTGCACTTAATCAAATTTGATGGAAGATGATTGCATATACAATTGATGTGTATGAGAGGGCCAGTGTTTCAATTTTGGTCAATTTGCAGTTGGGTGAGAGCAAGTTCTCTCAGGGAAGATGGTTAGTTTGCTCTAATTCTGCCAAAGTGGCATTCCCTACACTGCAGCTGTGCTTTTATTTCTACAAAACCACATAAATTTTTCATTGGTTTTTATAAAATTCATATTTTCTCCTCCCCTGTGCATTCTGGAAGTAGATTTTGTACAAAACATTTTGTATCTCTCTGTGAGACACTGAGGGCCAAATTAATAATTGCTGTTGCATTTGCTGTTGTTGTTAATATTATTATTATCATTATTATTATTATTATCATTATTATTATTATTATTATTATTATTATCATTATTATTATAATTATAATAATAATAATTATTATTATTATTATTATTGAAGGTAGTGAGCTGACAGAATCGTTAGCACACCAGGCAAAACGCTTAGCAGCATTTAATTAATCCTGACGTTCTGAGTTCAAATTCTGCTGAGGTCAACTTTGCCTTTCATCCTTTCAGGGTCAATAAATTAAGTACCAGTTACGCACTGGGGTCGATGTAATTAACTCATCCCCTGCCTCAAAATTTCAGGCCTTGTGCCTATAGTAGAAAAAATTATTATTATTATTATGTGATGAAAACTCACAGCTTATTTTGCTGGGTATGATGGAAAGTATCAGCTGTCCACAGCCAGCAGACTAAGGTGACACTTCTTTACTGGTCATGCTTCAAGAACTCAGTGAAGAATTCTTGCAGTTCTAAGCAATGCTGATTTTTGTAGGTGTTCTACTTTCACAGATGCACCAATCTTTTTCAACCATGTTGCTAGTTGAGTGCTGATACTTCCAAGTGCACCAATTCCAATTGGCATCGCATCCACTCTCTTCATTGACCACAACCTTCGTATTTCCCACTTTAAATCATCATAGTTGTTTATCATTTCTTCTTTCTCATTGACCCTTATGTCACTGAGGCATGTTATGTCGATTATCAGGGCATGTTCTTTCTTTTTTATTCACCACAACAATGTTTGGTTTCTGATGTCTGGTCAGGGGATCATTGCATCCCACAGGATTTTGCAATTCTCATTTTTGGTGACTCCTTCTGGGGTTTGCTGTTATCACATGTTTGCTCTTTGTAGGCCATGATTTCCACAGAACTCCTAAGGGATTATTCTTGCCACATTGTCATGGTGTCTTTTGTATTCAAATTGTGCCAATTTTGGCCATTCGCTAACGATATGCCATACTGTTTCACCCCTTGCACCACACATTCTGCATTTTCGCTATCGGTAGAGTTGTCTATTCTGCACTTCACATAGTTGGTCCTAAACACTTGCTCTTGAACTGTACATATGAGTGCTTCTGTCTCTATCTTCAGGTCACTCCTCTTCATCCATCGCCACAGATTTTCTGTATCTGTCTTGGAAAACTGACCATACATTGCTTTTCCTCCCATGCTTTTTCTTTTTTGTTTTGTTCATTTCTTGCTTAATTTTTTCTTGAGCTTTCAGTTTTGATTACGCTGGCCTTCTTCATGTGTTTCAACAGTGTCTCCACGGCATTTTTTATATACAGGTCCAAGCTGTTTTCTTCTGCTTCAATACAGTTCTGGCAATCAGCCCCTTTTGCTATTGGCTGCTTTTGCTATTGGCCGCTTTTGCTATTGGCCGCTTTTGCTATCATTCCCAGAGCACCTATGACAACAGGTATTGTTTTAGTCTTCAGGTTCCACATTTTGCCAATTTCTATTTCAAGATCTTTATACTTGCTCAGTTTTTGGTAGGTCTTGACAGATACGTTTATATCGATTGGGACAGTCATATCAATGAGGAGGCATGATTTTTGTCTGAAGTCTTTCAGTATGATGTCTGGCCTATTTGCGTCTATCTTTCTGTCAGTTTGAATGGTGAAGTTCCAGAGGAGTGCAATGTGATCATTTTCAAGTACTGGGGGTGGTTTGTGTTCCCACCAGTTTTTATCATGGGGCAAGTCCAGGTTTTTGCAAATTACCCAGTGAATATATTGTGCTGCCCTATCATGCCTGTTGAGATACTCCTTAGGTGCAAGAAAACTGCACATGGAGACAACTTGATCAATGGTTCCATTTTGTTGTTTACATACACGACATGTTAGGAAGCTGCCGTTCTTTAATATGTTGGCCTGGTAGTTCCTTGTAGGTAGGCATTGATCTTGGGCTGCTATGATAAACCCTTGTTTCTGATCTTAAGCCAGAAACTATTAGCCATTGATGGGTGAGGGCTTTGTCAACATCGGCATTATTAGCTCTCTTTGGGTATTTGACATTGAGAGGTTTTTCTTGCCATTTATCAGTCAGAATATCTAAAGCAGCAGTTTTAGCACGGGTTTTCGAGCGCTTGGCTTTTTCTGTGCTTGTTTCTAGTATGCCTAATTCTGCAATTTGTTGTATTTGGAATTCACTTGACACCCTCCTACTTTTGCTCCTCTAAGGAGTCTAAGTCTGTAGATATTCTATCAATCCAAGGGGCCTTTTCATTGTGCGTATTATTATTATTATTATTATTATTATTATTATTATTATTATTATTATTATTATTACTATTACTATCATTATTATTATCATCAAGACAGCAAACTGGCAGAATCATCTGTGCAACAAAAAGTTTCATATTATTGGTTCTAGCTCTTTACATTCGAAGTTCAACTCATGCCATGGTCAATTTTGCCTTTCTTTCCTCTAGGGCTGGTAAAATAAAGTACCGGTCAAGTACTGGGATTGGTGGTATGAAGTAATCCTGTCCCCTCAGAAATGCTGGCCTTGCGCCAAAATTTAAAACAATTATTATTGTTGTTGTTGTTAAGGCTGGCAGAATCGTTAGAACACCAGGCAAAATGTTAAGTGGCATTTCATCCGTCTTTACGTTCAGAGTTCAAATTCTGCTGAGGTCAACTTTACTTTTCGTCCTTTCAGGGTCAACAAAGGACCAGTTGAGCTCTGGGAGTCAATGTAATCAACTTACCCCAGCTCCCGAAATTGCTGGCCTTGCGCCAAAACTTGAAACCATTCTTGTTGTTGTTGTTGCTGTCAGGCAGCAACCTGGCAGAGACGTCAGCACGCCAGGCAGAACGCTTCACAGCACTTCATCCGTCTTTACGTTCTGAGTTCAAATTCCACCAAGGTTGATTTTGCTTTTCGTCTTTTCAGGGTCAATAAAATAAATACCAATGGAGCACACCAGGAGCTATGTCAATCACTATGCACCTCCCCACTATTCTTGCTGGAGTTGTGTCAAAATTTGAAACCATTATTATTTTTAGTATCATTATCATCATCATCATCAGCAGCAGCAGTAGCAGCAGCCGTGGCGGCGGCGGCGGCGGTGGCGGTGGCGGTGGTGGTGGTGGTGGTGGTGGTGGTGGTTGGTGGGCAACTAATAATCATGAAATTAGTTGTTTTACTCTTCTTTTTTTTCATTTTTTTTCTTCGCTGCAAAATACTCTCCACACCTAGATTAAAGCTAATTATAACATTTGACAATATCTAGAATAAAATTTTAAAAAGCATACACAAAAAAAAAAAAAGAAAATCATACATATTCACATTTATTTTCTAGTGTTACTTTGGAAATTTATTTTTACAATTTCAACTTTTCGTAATATAAAACTAATAATAATTAAGAGTGGTTACGAGTTTGATTTTGATGAAATAAAAAATATCATAAGATTGATTAGAAAATATAAAAAAAAAAAATACAACAAACAAAATGACATATTCTTTTATTCAAAGAATCAAAAGATAAGAATCAAAACACACACACACACACACACATTCACAGACAAAATGGAATAATAATGGCAAAGAAAGAAAGGAAACAGTAAAAAATAACAACACATAATGTGTATTGATGTTTAATTACCAGGAGGCTGGAGAGAAATTCTATATATGGTTGTGAGTAATAATGAAGGGATATGATGACGATGAGGATGATGATGACAACGACAATGACAATGACGACGATGATGATGATGATGAGGAGGAGGAGGAGGATGACAGCAATGCCAACAACGATGATGGTGGTGGTGGTGGTGCTGATGAGGATCATGTGATAGAGTGGTGTGGAGGAAGGTAAATGTTGTGATGAGGAAGAACAGGATAATGATGAAGAGGAGGAGAAAGAAAGTGAAAGGAAAAGAGAGGGAAGAAGAGGAGGAAGGAGGAGGTGAAAGGGGAGGAGGAGCAGGAGGAAGGAGGAGGCAATGTCTGCAGTCAATTTTGCTGTTTGGGTCCAAAACCACACAATACAACTTTAAAGGAATTTATTCCTGGATGATGATAAACCACCAATTCTGCTGTTTAAGCAACGCATTGAGTATGGAATAATAAGTCTATTTACTATTTAGGAAGAGTTGTTGTAAGTAGTCTGGTCTTGTGCTGTCTATTGTGTCTGGTGGAACTCTGCTGAAGAGATAGAACAAGACCAGAGAGAGAAGAGAAGACATGGAGTAGGAGAGAAAGTCATTGAAGAAACCACAGAATATGCGATGAAAGAAATCTAGCAAATAAGCGAATAATAATAATAATAATAATAAAAATAATAATAATAATAATAATAATAATAATAATAATAATAATAATAATAATAATAATGATAATGATAATAGTGTGCAACGAGATAATGGAAAAGGAAATGAAAGAGCAACTGCGGATGGAGTATTTCTGAAGACTGAAGTTGGTGCTGCACTCAACATTGACAGGATGAGAATAAAATCCAAGCAGTTGATACGTGGGTGATGGCACCACTTCGGTATGGAGTAGGATTTATTAAGTGGCAAAAGAGAGAAATGAAGAAAATGGATACCAAGACCAGAAAAATGTTGACAGTGTACAGAACCTTCCACCATAAGAGTGACACTCATAGGCTGTACTTGTCCAGAAGGAAGGGTGGGAGAGGCTTGATCAGTTGCCAGGACTGTATCGAAGCAGAGGAAAACAGCCTAAGGTGGTTGGTAAAAAATGCTGTGGAACCACTGTCGAAACACATGAAGAAGGTTGACATCATCAAAACTGCAAATTGTATAACTAAAGAAAAATTTGAACAAGAAATTAACATGAAAAAGGAAAAGCATGGAAGGAGAAAAAGACGTATGGTCAATTTACAAGATTGTGAATGCGAAGCCAGATATAAAGGACCAGTGGCTATGGATGGGGGGGGGAGTGACCTGAAGATAAAGACAGAAGCACTCATATGTGCAGCTCAAGAACAAGTGTTTAGGACCAATTATATGAAGTGCAGAATTGACAACACTACCGATAACAACAAATGCAGAATGTGTGGTGTGAGGGGTGAGATGGTGTATAACATCGTTAGCGAATGCTCAAAATTGGCACAATTTGAATACAAAAGACACCATGATAATGTAACAAGAATGATCCATTGGGAACTCTTTGAAAATCACGGCCTACAAAGAGCAAACATGTAGTATCAGCAAAGCCCAGAAGGAGTCACCAAAAATGAGAATTGCAAAATCTTGTGGGATGCAATGATCCCCTGACCAGACATCGGAAACCAAACATTGTTGTGGTGAATAAAAAAGAAAGAACATGCCCTGATAATCGACATAACATGCCCCAGTGACAAAAGGGTCAATGTGAAAGAAGAAGAAAAAATAAACAACTACGACAATTTAAAGGGGAAATACGAAGTTTGTGTTCAATGAAGAGACTAGACGTGATAGCAATAGTGATTGGTGCACTTGGGAGTATCAATATTCAACTACCAACATGGCTGAAAAAGATTGGTGCAAATGTGAAGAAAGAGCACCTAAAAAAATCAGCATTGCTTGGAACTACAAAAATTCTTCGCTGAATTCTTGAAGCATGACCAGTAAAGAAGTGTCGCCTTAGTCTGTTGGCTGTGGACAGCCAATACTTTCCATCATACCCAGCAAAATAAGCTGTGAGTTTTCATCACATAGTAATAATAATAATAATAATAATAATAATAATAATAATGATGATGATGGATCATATATATAGCATACGCAGCTGACAAGGTATGCAATAAGGAAGAAAGAAAAGTCGAGAGATATGACAAGTTAGCTTGGGAAGTTAAGCAGTTGTGGTCGATGAAAAAGGTAGCAGTAGTACCAATAATTGTCGGAGCCCTGGGAACAGTGAGCAAAAATCTTGAGAAGTACGTGGAAGAAATAAGTGCTGCAATAAGGGTGGAGCACTTGCAGAAAACAGCACTGCTTGGAACTGCTCGAATACTCCAGAAGGTGCTTGAAAAATAAGGGGTGTTGCCTAAATTCTTTGGTAGTGAACAGCTGGCACCGTAATACATCTCCAGCATTAGAAGCTGTGCAAAGACAACAAAAACAACAACAACAACAATAATAATAATAATATCGGCAAGAAATGGAAGAAAATTTGAAGAAGAAAAAAAATATAATAACAAAAATGATGATGATAAAGCTAGAGTGATGATCAAATAAACAGTGCCTGTGTTTACTGGCAAAAGATGATCATCTCCAAATATGACGAAATCTGGTTCAACACTCAATTTCACATGAATAATCTTGCAAAAGAAACAGAGAGACAGCTTCCATTTCATTCGTTTTTACATGAGTCAGTTTAGTTGAGTTTTTATCTACGTATGGAATGGTGGCAATTGAAACACTTGTAGTCCTGTTTTCTGTTGATTGTGCTATACTGCTCTGGATTGATCAGTTCACAGCAGCATCTATAATCCTGAAATATTAAGACCCACCGTTGAAAGAACTTATAAGAAAATCCCAAAATAATGCATTTAACTATAAAATATTGGAAAGATTTCGATAAGCATTCAGTGATGTAGACATGACACATCCAGGGTTTGTATTTTGGACACTTCAAAATGGAATGGTTATTAATCTGTAGCACATCTGTTTCCTTAGTCTATGTCTCTATCTTTCTATCCATTCATCTATCCATCTATCTCACTCTATCTCTCTATGTATCTCTCTCTCTCGCTCTTGTTCTCTCTCTTTGTTTATCTATCCATCATCTATTTATCTACCTACTACCTACATATCTATCTATCTATCTATCCATCTTTATATCTACCAACATTCCTATCTATTTATTTATCTATCTGTCTGCCTGTCTATTTATCTATTTATCCATCTATCAATCTATCTATTTATCCTTCTCTCCATATTGCAACTCATCATTCATTGCAACCATTGCCCCTCCTCTTCCAGCTTCCTCATCTCTTTCAACTCATCCTTTCTGACCCTGGCAGTTAAAGTTGTCAGAGGTGTTGTTCTTTCTTTTTTTCCTCAGCTCTCAGTTTATAGTATGTTTCCTACAATGTGTTATTCCTCTCTTCAACTTAGTTAATGAAAGGGAGGTAAATATTACAAAGTCATACTTATTTGTTGGGGATGGCCATGGTGCAGGAATGGTTGTGTGGTTGAAATGTTCACTTCCCGACTACATGACTTAATTTCCTTCCCATTGAGTGGTACTTTGAGCAATTGTCTTCTGCTATAACCCTCAATGGACGAACAGATATATTCTAAGAGTTGCTGTTGGTTTTAAGAAATTAGAGAGCAGAAGAAGAATATAAAGAGATGGACATGAGAAACTTTGGGTAGCTTAAAATCTTTCTGATGATATCCAAGTAGAAGAGGAAAGAAGTTGAGGAAGTGTAACCCTCGTAAGTCCATTCATCAATCAATTTGGCCATTTGTCCATCCATCCCTCTATTTTCCCCACCTATTATTCCTGGGAGGGTCTTAGGGGTAGAACCTTCCATAGAGCACCCTTTCCATAGAGTCCTATCAGAAGCAGCCTTTATTACACTTTTATCAGTTGTAATTCCCAAGTGCGACCCACTGAGGCTATGGATATTATCCAGTCATTTTGTTCTTGGTCAGCCCCTAAGTCTCCTGCCAGTTGACTTGGTTTGAAGAATCTGTTTTGTGATTCTTTTCTGTGATATTCTATCACATGTCCATTGCACTGTAACAGTGACCCGTCAACTTGGAGAAGTAGCAGCTCAACTTGGAGAGCCCCCCTCTCCACCCTCATCTCTAAGCTGTGTAACATTATTCCAGAGACCCTTTAGGAGGAACACCATCTCAGCTGCTTGTATTCAGGATCATCCTCTTTCGGTCATTACCCAGAATTCATAACCAAAGGTAAGGATAGACACAGAAACCAAATTGAAGATAGCAAGTTTGACTTCTTTACCAAACTCTCCTTCTCTGAGAACTGAATGCTAGATTTGGGGCATTAGGGTTCCAGCATCCACTTCAGCTTTTTGCTTCCCGTCACCCATAGATATGGCTCCGGAGATACTTGATCCTCTCCACTTGTCTCAGTGATGTTCCACTAACATGCAGAATGCATGAGGAAAACTTTCTCGAGGACCAATATTTCAGCCTTCACAACATTAATTCTCCTCTCTGCTTTGCACCACTCAGCACTGAACCCATTCAGTGCATATTGGTGATCCCTTCCTGATGAGCAAAACAGCTCCATATCATCTGCTGATATCAATCAACTGATCCTATACACACCAGGTGTAATACCACTTCTGCAACAACCGCACATGTCAATCCGGTTCATAGTAAATTATGAAAAGGAGAGGTGATAGTACACACCCATGCTAAATTCCAACACCCATACTGAAAGGCCTTAACTTAGCACCATTTACCCAAACACAAGCATCTGGGCATTCACATAGGGATTTCATGGCTACCAGAGGGTACCTATTAATCTCAAACTCCAGGAAAACTCTCCAGAGCATGCCTTGTGGTACATAGTCATGTCTTTTTTTTTTTGTTTTGAGGTTTACAAAGAAATTGCACACTTCTTGGTAATTTTTCTACAATTTCTCAAACACCTGCCATAGAGTGAATATTTGGTTGGTTGTGTAGTGTCCAGGATGGAGGCCATACTGTTTTCCAGCTAGCTTAGGCTTGACAATTTCCCAAAATCTCTTTTCCAGACACCTAGTTTACTCATAACTGGGTAGTCTCAACAAAGAAATTCTTCTATAATTAGATCCCTCACCTCAGACTGCCATTGCTTTGATGGCTTTCCAAAGCTCCAAGCTACATGGCACACATGAACCTGCCAAAGAATTACCTTCTCTTTTTAAGGCTTTTAGCATTTCAGTTTGATTTTCATCTTCCCAAGTCACCATATTTGAGCACCTTAATCACCCCTATGACCTTAGTCTCTGAAAGGTTAGATTTTGCTTTTAAGCGCACCTCTTGTCCACCACAAGATTTTACTGTGACTGTATTTAGGAGATCAACAAGGTATTCTTTTGAACCCTAAAGAATGCTCTTTTTTGTAGCAAGAATAATTCCAGCCAAGTTCTTAATGGCAGGTGTGGAAGAAGGCTTCTTGTTACAAAGTGAGAAGATTATCAGGCATAACACATTATTGGTCAATCTAAAATCAGAGTCCAGCGTAACCTCAAAGTCCTTCTTTGACTCAGTACTGGGCGATTTTATTATCTCTGCAGTAACTTTTCATGCCACAGTATATTAGCTGAGCAAAAAAGGGAGACTTGTTTCTAAGCCAAGCTTTGTTAGTCTCCTTCTCAGAGGATGTCTTTAACTTCCTGGCTAAACTAGAGAGTTCTTTTACCACAATTTTTTGGAAGCAGCATCATTGTACTTAACATCAGTAAAGTATTTGACTGTGTTTACCAAATGAATCTTCTGGCAAAACTCCTCTCCTTTGGGATCCATCTGTCTTTTATAGTCTTTCACAGTGGTAGCTGCTTCCTGTTACGTCACAATTTCAGAATGTATACTGATGAAACTCTCTCTGACCCACATCTTATCGATTCTGATGTGCCCCAGAATTCTAGTTTGTTCCCCAAATTCTTCCTCAATAATCTGGAGGTCACCACCTCGAGGTAGAGAACACCACCTTTCATCCTTCACCATTTTTGCCTCTCAAGTGGCTTCTTTACGCTACTTAGGCTGGTTCAAGTCAAATCGGTCCAGATTAGAGATTTTGGAAGTATTTTCCGATGGAAATATTTTCAATATCACAAAGGCTCAATTAAGAAACAACCTCATACCATCTTCTTAGATGTCAACAACAAACAATTGGATCCATCAATACCTTGGCACCAGCGTCTTTGAGAATCTTTTACACTCAGTTATGCATTCTCAATGTATAGTCATCGGCTCAAAGACAGGCATTTATCTTTAGAAAATATTTCAGTCTCAAACAACTATTAAGCCTCCACAAATCTGAAATGGAAACCATTATGTAGTCCTCACATATGAGATGGTTCTCTACACACACACAGACACACACACACGCACACACACACAGATGCACACATTAGACTGTTCTCCCAGAAAAATGGTTACCAGACTGATCAGCATGAAGTTTCTCATCAGTTCCCCCTAACTTCTGGAATGTCTGGCTGAACATTACCCTTCATCCATTCATGCTTGATTCCCCTATTCCATCCTCCTAACTCTGTCTCACCATCTACACCCAACAAAAACTTCTTCATCCAATCTTTTTTCTTTCTTTCTTCCTTTCTTTCCAGAATTACCGTCCCAGGATATTTCTGCTGCCAAAACCATTCCAGCAGACATTGACCAACAGCTGTTCAAACTGACCCAGAACTGCATCAAACTCACAAACCATGGAGAAGAACTTGCAAAAGCCATCGATGGTACCCAGCCTCTTCCTCTTCTTTCTAACTTATAAAATAACCCTCTTTGGCTCCTTCATGACCAGTTGAATTCCTCAAGAGATGATATAGCAGTGACGATAGGGTCATGTCAAAATGCCATGTTACTTTGCGGCATACTTCAAGTGACTGAAGATCTTTGAATAATGCATGACTGCAATGTGTAGGCATGCATGTGCTTCTCTTTGTGTGTGTGTGTGTGTGTGTGTGGGTGTGTGTGGGTGTGTGTGTGGGTGTGTGGGTGTGTGTGTGTGTGGGTGTGTGTGTGTGGGAAATGTTTATAGAGACTTACAAAAATGTTAAGAAATATTCATAAACTGCTTCATTAATTAATCATACTAATTAAGTGATGTAACTTGGAAATTTACTGCTTTATGGTAACAGCTTTTGTGGTGGCGGCTCTTGTGAAAGTAAATAATAAATAATTGATCCTGATGTTCCAGGCCTGGAAGCTTTGAAGTTGATGGCATCATACATATTATTGATCCATTGATCCAGAATCAGAATAAATGAGAGAGAGAGAGAGAGGAGGAGGAGAAGGAGGAATGAAAGAAAGGATTGAATAGAGAAAAGAGCAACAATTTGAAATATTTAGAAAATCACCCGGCTAAAATTATTCCACCATTTTTTATTCAAAAGATGTGAATAACCAGAGGAGAGTAAATACTGAACTAGATCTGTTAATATATGATATTATAATATTATAAACATTGTTAATGGTCGTGAGTTGGCAGGAATGGTTGGGCTCCGTATTGTTTCAAATGCATTTAGGCATCGACACTCAACCTGCTAGAAATACCATTCTCAGTTTACACCCGACTCTCATAGAAATGTGAAGTCACATGGCCTAGTGGCTAGGGTGCTGCAGTTGCACTCACTGTCTAATGATCATGTGTTCGATTCCTGAGCCAAGAGGTGCAATGTATTCTTGAGCAAAACACTTCATTTCCCATTGCTCCAGTCCACTCTGCTGTAAACAGGTGACCACCCTGCCACAGAATAGCCTTCCTCTGTGGGGGTTGCCACCCCGCCTAGCCAGTGGGGAAGCATCGTTCAAAAGCTAAAAGGATGCAAAGTGCATTGTGACCAGTGACGTATAACAACATCCGATAAAAATCTGGTCAATCGTGAAAACAGAACACAGTAAATCCTTGCCAATTAATCTAGCCATATCTGCCCGAAACATTCTTGCTATTTCATGTTCAGACTGGCCAGGTCTGGCCTCTCACACCTACCCAACAATGTCATTCTAAAATTAAACAATCACATCATCAAAATCTCAAAGCTAGAATTAATTAACATGCAATTAATTCTTAAAAGAATGCAAATAAATATGCATCACATTTGTCAGAATAATCCAAGTGCTAAAGAATTAAATATTGTAATCCAACCAGAAAGCCTTGGATTAATCACTCAGCCTGCCAAAAACAGTAGCCAAATCCCCCTCAAAACTCCTCTGCCTTCCATTTTAGATAAAGCACGACTCATTGGTAATGTAGTTCTAGATACAATATTCTTGCAAAGACGAAGGAAAACTGGTTGCATTTGAAATACTTTTGATTTGGGGCTGAATTGGAGCTAAGCATTGGTAGTAACAACAACAACATCACACACTGTTAGTTTCCATTTGTAACCTGACCAGAGGACGTCTGCCTCTCTGGAGTTGCCAAACTGATTAATTTCAATTTAAATGATAGCACTCACCCATCCCCCGGTTTATACAGACCCCAAAAAAATCAATACTGTGACTATAATGTTATTTTTGAAAGGAGTAGATATACGAGTTACATCTTTGCAAACCTTGATTATGGAATTAAATGCTGGTTTATAATGGTTAACCCGAACCAGAGTTTTTTTTCTGTTATTATAAGAGCAAGAATTATGACTTTGAGAGCTTGTTTGTTAATAGAGAGGAGCATATTTGATTTCTTACGTAAAATAGCTGAATGTCTCTATTTTCAGGTTGATATGTTGCTCTATAGAAATATCTGGAATGATATGGTGTGTTGTACAGTAGTAATGAGGTTTTTTTTGTATAATGGTATTCTTATATGGTAATATAGATGTGTACATAATTGTAGAGATGGATTGAATGGTGTGCGGTGGTATTGGGGAGATGTACTTGTGTCTTATATAATGTTTATAATATTCATTCACTTCGTGTGGGTGTCTACTAAAGCTGGTGAGTTGGAATATGGTTTTGGAGAATTTTATAGTGATAACAGTTTGTGTGGGTTTGCTCTATAATGGCAGAAAATATGGAAGAGAGAGAGAGAGAGAGAGAGAGAGAGAGAGAGAGAGAGAGAGATTGTATGGTAGATTGGTGTGTCATTGTATGGTAAACATGTGTGAGATAATTGTTGCTGTTTTGGCTTCAGCTGTGACTATCTTTTTAAAGGGACCTAGGATTATATTGTTTAAAGTGTTTTTCTCACTTTTTAAGATGGTGACGAGGATTTGAAGGAGATTTGGTCTCTGTTTCTAGCAAGGTGAAAACCACAAAACTACTCCTTTGTTTTTCTCACGTGTAGGAAATTGTATTAGTGTTTGCCAGAAGTAGGAAACAAGATGTTTAGAATAGTGAGTTGTAGAAATGAGGTAGTATCAAAAAGTTCCTTGGCTAGTTCTGTAGCACGCCAACAGATGGCAGCACATGGTTGCATGCACAGTGAGAGTCAGCAGTGACCTTCATGAAGAAGTGTGCTGAGGGACATCACTGTGTTTACTTCACAAGTTGTGAAATTTGTGTTTTTGTGATCCCATGTGTCTGCTGTAGTCTGAGATTTTTGTCAGGGACGGGAACAAAGAGCCAACGTGAAATTTTATGTTAAACTTGGGAAGTCTGCAATAGAAACATTGAGCATGCTTTGACAAGCTTACATTAATGAGGCAATGGGTTGTATGCAATGTTTTGAGTGGCACAAGTGCACGATAGAGCCCCAGCTCAATCAAGTGCAAGTTCATCGTTTTTCACATTAGAAAATTACTATTTTTAAATCTCTCAACGAAAGATATTCAGCAACAGTACTTTGGAGTAAAGATTGTTTGCCAACATAACATGGCAGTCCTGGTTTAGGACGAATGTTGCTGTAATTTAGCCCCAGGAGACATTGTCTCCAACTGGCTATATGACATGATCTGTGTCCTTATATTTTTGAACAAGGGAATCTAGCATCCCCACTCAGCTAAATTACAGCAACATTCGTCCTAAACCAGGACTGCCATGTTATGTTGGTAAACAATCTTTACTCCATCCATGGTTTTGTGCATCAAGAAGTTGATCCCAGGGCCAGGCCATGGAGAGTTTTACTGTGATGTTTTGAAGCATTTGAACAATGACATTCACTGAAAGCGATCAGGAATGGCAAGAAGCTTGTCGTATGTATATATATATATATATATATATATATATATATATGTTGCTAGTTATATGTTGTTAGATATTCAACAATCTTTTCTCATATTACATGTTTCATGTAATGTATGGTAAAACCATTGTAAGGCTTGATACAGTTGAAGAAGTATAACATTACATAACAGAGATGTGTATTTACTAAATTTTAGTCGTAGGATCACAAAGCAATATGAACCATATCTCTATCAACTGTCTCTCCACAACATCACTGGGCTCCATGTCGTATCTATCCACAACATATTCTTTCATTATATCATATTTTCTTCCAGTTACTAACTTAACACTCTCATCCATCATTCCAGTCTTTCACAGAACACTCCACCTCAGCATCTTCACTCCACCTCGGCATCTTCACTCCACCTCAGCATCTTCACTCCACCTCGGCATCTTCACTCCACCTCAGCATCTTCACTCCACTTTGGCTTTTTCACTCACCTCAGCTTCTTCACTCCACCACAGCTTCTTCACTCCACTTCAACTTCTTAATTCCACCTCGACTTCCTCACTCCACCTTAGCTTCTACACTCCACTCTCAAACCCTTCTCAACTAAATCCCACTCAACTACCTCATAACATTCTTCACCATTATATAACTCCAGTTTATCACACTCCCATCTACTGTTCAGATTCGAACTCCAGACTCACACATCCCACTCCAGTACACATCCATTCACTCCATACATATTAATCAAGTCGATTACAATCACCTCACACACACACACACATAGGCAAACACACATACACCCACACATTCTTCACCACTCTAATAACAACAGTTCCGTCATTATATCATGTATATATATATATATATAGCAGTAGAAGTATTGGTTTTTTTTCTTTTCTTTTACTAGGGCAACATCTAAAAAATATTGATTGCAAATATTCTGCATGAACATTTGGATCATGGATGCTGTTTATAATCAACTTTGCCAATTCTCCAGCTGAATGTAACACTTTTTAATGACCGTCACCAACCATTTGTAGCCCTGCTACTATTACACATTTCATTTAGTTGCTCCTGGCCTTCCATTTTTATGATGATCCTTTTTTCCATGTTATTAGAAAAGACCCATTAAGCATTTCTCAATTTCTTCTGATCCCAAATCATAAAGTCTCTCATCTGCACTTTCAATTTAAGAATGGATTCATAAAATTCACAAAATCTATTGACATATTCTGGTTACCAATTTTGGTAGCGTACAGCTATGCATGAAAACAAATACATATGCACATATGTATGCTTACATGTATGCATGTCTATGTATATACATATATATGTATGTATATATATATATATATATATATATATATATATATATATATATATATATATATATATATATATATATATATATGTATGTATATATATACATATATATATATATATGTATATATATATATATATATATATGTGTGTATATATGTGTATATATATATATATATATAAATGCATGAATGTAGGTAGGATATGCAGAGATAAGTGTGCATGTGTATATTTAAATATACTAAAAAACACAATGTGTGTGCGTGCGTGTGTCTGTGTGTGTGTGCATAGTAAATTGTGTGAATGCCTATGTGTGTTTTTGTATAATTTCATGTTGCGTTGTGTCAGCCTCTGGTTCTTTTGACAGAAACTTGATAGAGGCCATTTCGGTCTTTGATGTTGCCTGTTTATTCTCTTCGTTTGTTTGTTCCATTAGCTTGTTTAAGTATTTGCTTCCACACTGAATGTTTAAATGATGTTGTTAAGCTCAGACCATTTTGTAGAAAAACTGAAATAAATTTCCTCTTTCCATTTTCTCCCCTTCACTGTTAAAATGCTTCGATGTGGTTTTTCTAAAATATTTCTGCCTCCAGCTTTACGCCTGTGATCTTGGAGCACCAGAATCACAGCATCTACCATTAATAAATATATTAATGACCTGTCAAATTCACCAAAGACTTTACAGAGATTTACTTTTAAGGTAAAACTGAAAAGATCAAATCCCACTAAGTCTATCTGACAGCAATAAACTCTTGGGAGTAGGGAAGAACAGATCCAGCTTTGCTGCATCATCATAATCACGGTTCTAACATGAATTTCTTCTTCATGCTAACACTGCAACAAATGGATTGGTCTGCAGAAGAATATCTTACAATTTCTCTCAAATCTAATATCACTACATTTTTTTATCCAATGTCTGCCTTCATCTTCTTCAACTTTCAATAGCTTCCAATATAGGGCAGAGCACATTTTCTCTAATTTAATTTGAATTATAGGAAAAGGAATTTCAACCATGTTTCGTGGTCTGCTACCACAACAGCTCCTTTATAGGATCCAGTTAGCTCAAGACATCATCAGGAGGAACCATGTCCGGTTTCGGCCCCTACTCCTCTACCATTTTGACGTGGCGGGGCCACCCCCTTTCGGAGGTGTCTTCAGCTCTGGTGCTGGGTGCATGTCTTCTTTCACTGTTTGTGACTGTTCTAATTCAACTGTGGAATGTCCCTCGCAATGGTTATCTTCCAGGAGGTTCTGGCCACACGTCTTATGGTTCATCAACCCGCGTTGTTGAATTACTTTCTTCCGACATACCTTCCCTTGGTGGATTAGGATCCAGTTAGCTGAAGACATCATCAGGAGGAACCACGTCCGGTTTCGGCCCCTACTCTACCGTTTTGACGTGGCGGGGCCCCCTCCTTTCGGAGGTGTCTTCAGCTCTGGTGTTGGGTGCGTGTCTTCTTTCTTCTATTCCCTGGCCTCTTCGATGCAGCATCAACGAGTGTCAGCGTCCGACTGAATGTCATGTCAAATTCCCCTTTTTATACCTGCCCCAGCAAGTTGTCATGTGACACTGTCTAAATTTCCCGCTGCTAGGGTCCAGTAGGCAGCACCAGCAAGTTGTCACATGACACTGTCTAAGCTTCCCGCTGCTAGGCTCCAGCAAGTAGCCCCAGCAAGTTGTCACATGACACTGTCTAAACTTTAACTGACAATGGAGGGCGCGAAGCCACTTCACTGTCAGCCTGTCTCACCTAGGCAATACTCATAAACAAAAGCCATCTTTAGTAAATGTTAAAGCAAAAGCAGTTACAGGTCAAGATTATTGCAAGGATCATAGCCAGCATGCTGAAGATTTACTGGCTTATAAACTGACCACTGCTTTTGTCACAAATGAGAATACTAAAAATGAACCTGACCACTCTCAAAAATGAAGTAAAAAGAACAGGAAAAATAATCCAGAATCTTTGTCCAGAACCGGATTGATACCAGAATCTAATCAGTTTGTGCCTGACATGATGTCAAACATCCCTGAAAGTTTCAACCTGGTCCATTCATTGGTTCTTGAGATATCTTGTCCATGGGCAGGTGCCAGTCATCGAATATGGTTCAATTACGATTTCGATTTCACTTGCCCCAACAGGTCTTCGCAAGCTGAGTTTAGTGTCCAATGAAGGAGAGGTTGGCATGGGTGCCAGTCGTCGAATTTGGTTCGATTTCGATTTCACTTGCCTTAACAGGTCTTCGCAAAGTGTCCAATGAAGTAATGATACAAATGAGTGAGCTGGCTACACTTCTGGCATAGGCCACGGGTTATGGTCTCACTTGGCTTGCAGGGTCTTCTCACGTACTGCATATTTCTAAAGGTCCCGGTCACTAGTCATTGCCTCGGTGAGGCCTAATTTTCGAAGGTCGTGCTTCACCACCTCATCCCAGGTCTTCCTGTGTCTACCTCTTCCACGGGTTCCCTCAACTGCTAGGGTGTGGCACTTTTTCACACAGCTATCCTGATCCATTCTTGCCACATGACCATACCAGCACAATCGTCTCTCTTGCACATAAATACACACATACATACACACAAACACTCACACACGTGTGTGTGTGTGTACATATAAGAATGCTGTATTTTTCAACTGAATGCCTTTTTTGTATCTTGACTTTCACATCACAGTACTAAACCATGTTTCCTGTATCATGTATTTAGTTCTCTCTTCCTCGTTTGTCAACAAAAAGCAACTTTTGAATATAATGTGGATACTCTGTGTATGTGTGCATGCGTGAGAGAGAGCGTGAGATAGCGTGTGCCTGTGTGTGTTGAAGTATGTGTGTGTGTGTGTGTGTGCTAGAGTATGTGTGTCTATATGTGTGTGCATTTGCATGCGTGTGTGTGTGCGTGTGCGTGCATGCATAGGCACACATGTGCTGCTTATAATAGATAATCTATTTTCTCTATCTGAATATATTTATTCTTGATGTGAAGAAGGCCATTTTGTCTTAAACTCCAAATAAATGAGAGAATGTGATCAGAAATCCATCAATCATGATTTGATTTTCTCATTAACCAAGATTTTAACCCTAATACTTTTCACAAGACTAAATACATTTACAAATATATGATTATGTTATATGCTTTGTGGAAGAAATTTTAATTAATCTCAGTTGAAGTTTTTAAATCTTTATGCCTGCAGCAAAACCACTACAAGAGTCTTTTTTTTTTTTTTTTGATTCAGAATGAATGAGGAGGTTATAGATGCTGAAATTGGTCAGCTAGATTAGTTGGTCTCTGGTTACGTGGGTCAAGTTAGACGGAAAAAATAACAGAAATTCAAGGTGTTTAGTTGCAGGTTAATTCTATTGAAATTAATTCTATCATCAAAGACATTTAAGCAGTATCATGCAATTCTTTCCAGAAATAGAGTATCAGAAACTATGAGGGTGGGCCGAAAAGCTCATAGGCTGACTATAAAGGGGCTGTGAAATCTTACATGTGTTAATTGTAACCTTTAATATTAATGTCTGCATTGTTTTTTTTTGGGGGGGGGGGGGGTCCCAGGTAAACTGACATCTGACTCTTCAAAGAAGACTTTAAAGGTAACAAGTAATGACTTCTCTTGAAAATGGACAAAATTTGGCCCCATGGTGTTATCGAGTACCTGCAGAAAAAGGCTTTAACCCCTAAGAACATGCTGATAGGGTTACTACATTAGGGGATGACCCTCCAGCTTTATCAACAGTGCAAAAGCTTTGGAAGCTGAGTTTAGGAAGGGAAGAGAGAGTCATGATGATAACTCAAGGTCTGGACATCCTACAATTGCCACATTCCCAGGGAAAACATTGGATTGTGTTCACGACATAATGACAGGTGACAGGTGATTGACTATAATGACAGATGACAGGTGATTGACTATAAATCAAACAGCCAATGCAATTAGCAAATTCCATGAGAGAGTTGAAAATATTCTGCAAAATAAGACAGAGGTTGCTATTCGGTGGATGCCACATCTTCTGACACCTGATGAAAAGTACATCAGACTGATTCCATGACAGGTAAGTCAGACATAGTTTGAGGTAGATCCAGCTGGTTTCCTTGAATATTTCCTAACCCTGGATGAGTGTTGGCTTCATCACTTTGAGCCAGAGACAAAGAAACAATCCATGCAGTGGAAACACCCCCTCCTCACCTGCTGCAAAGAAATCCAAGGTTGTTTCATCTGCAGGGAAGATGATGGCCTCAGGTTTTGGTGATACAAGAGGCATTGTGCTTATCTTCAATAGGGCCACACCATGACTGGAGACTACTCTACCAACTTGGTGAAGCAGCTACAAAAGGCTATCAAGACCAAACACCCTGGAAAACTGGGGTCTTGTTTCATCAGGACACTGTTCCAGCACACAAGTCCTTGGTTTCAATAGTTGCTGTGCATAACTGTGGCTTTGACCAACGTCCCTATTCTCCTGGTTTGGCCTCCTCTGACTCTCACCTGTTCCACAACATGAAAACAACACTTGGCTGAGAACTGGTTGCAACAGGGGATGATGATGCCATAGTGCTGCTGCTGCTGATGACTTCTTTTGAGCCAAACAGGATGAAAGCTTCTCCAGGAATGAGATCCAAGCACAGCAGCATCGATGGAAGAAGTGTGCGGACTGCAAGGGGGTTTAGGTTGGAAAATAAACCTTATTTGGTCACATTCTGTGAGGGTATCTTGGTCAGCCTATGAACTTGTCAGCCAATGCTTGTATCATTAATCTCTGCCATAAAACTGAGCAGCCTTCTTCCAACAGCAAATACTAAATGACAGACATATAGGACTGAACTAGGGACCACATGGTTGAGAAGCACACTTCAAAACGATGCAGCTAGGTCTGCACCTAATATTTGCCTCAAAATCAGATCCATACACAGACACACAGGCATGCATGCTCACACACACACACACACACATACGCACACACATACACTCGCACACAGTCACACACAGTCACACACACATGCACACAACTACACTCACACACATACAAATAGAACGCTTGGTATGGAGAAATATTAACAAGTGATATTTTGACATCTTTTCCTTTCCCTCCCTTCTTTCTCTCCTTCTCTCTCTCCCCCCACTCTCTCTCTTTCTCTGTAATATTTACTTGCAATTGTCTAACACAGCCTCGTACCTCCCAGCCCCCTTCCTCCTCTCCCTCTCTCTCCTTCTCTCTCTCTCCCTCTCTCTCTCTCTCTCCTCCATATCAATATGGCCCATGTTGCAAAATAAGATTAACAATTAGTTTGACAATATCCTAACACTTCCTCCCCTCTTTCTAGTTTCGTGTTAGGAAATATGGATTAATAAGTAAAGAGATATTTCATATTTTACAACAGCAAGCTTCACTTGTTAATCTAATTCCTCTCCTGACGACCACCTCTCCTGGCCACCTCCTCTCCCAGCCACCTTTCTTACCAACTATCTTATTCTCCCTCATTATCTCTCATATTTCATTTAGCATTTTATTACCTCTGTTGTTCAAAAAATACATGGGTTTGATGACTCTGTAAAGTCAGACACCTGTAAGAATAGTTCGAAAGAGTATAACAGTTGGAAATTTGCCAGAATGCCACAGAATCTAGTGAAGTAAGTGTTGTTTTTTTTTATTTATTGTTTGATATCAATTTCTTTTATGTTGGCAGCAGGTGAGATATAAATACATACATTTTATAAATTGCAGATTTCCACAGAATTGGTAATTATTTTTACAGTTTAGTGTCACTCTCCTTTCTAGTTAATCAATAATTACAAGTGATGCCTAATTGTCAACTGAGCAGACTGAGGCAAGTAGAATTATGTACCTTGTTTATGAGTATAAAATAATAGTAGTATTAATAAGTGCTTAATTAATGATCTTGTAGTGAGTATATAGTACCTTAACTCCACAATAAGTGTGCTATTTTGGTTAATTTTCTGCAAAGACCCATTACAGAACTGAATCCCTAACAAGAGGGATTGAATTGGTAATCAGGAATGGCACTTTTATATTTTTCTTCTTCTTCTTCTATGTCAACAGGAATAGTTTCTTACTAAAGGAGATCAAAGCTAGCTGAGTCAGCAACTTGGTTTACAAAGAGGTGATTTGGAAGTTGTGCTAGCAGACTGAACTTAGCTCTTTACATATATTCAATATATAGGCATAGGAGTGGCTGTGTGGTAAGTAGCTTGCTAACCAACCACATGGGCAAGTCTCTTCTGCTTTAGTGTCTTCTATTGTTCTATATTTAAGAGATGAGGAATTATTTACATTATTTACATTTGACGTTTCAGCTGATATACCCTCCAGCCTTCTTCAGGTGTCTTGGGGAAATTTCAAACCTGGGTTCATTCCTAAGGTATTTTTCAATGTTGTTGTTATTATTATTATTATTATTATTATTATTATTATTATTATTATACTCTTTTACTTGTTTCAGTCATTTGACTGTGGCCATGCTGGAGCACCGCCTTTATAATCGAGCAAATCAACTATAACCCTAAGATAATAATAATAATAACAACATTGAAAAATACCTTAGGAATGAGAACCCTGGCTCAAAAGTTCTCCAAGACACCTAATGAAGGCTGGAGGGTATATCAGCCGAAACGTTGTGTTAACAACAAACAAGATGAGGACAAATATCTGTCGAATGTAAATAATGTAAATAATGTACCGATTCTACTGTTGGCGTCTTATGAAGCTTACCTGCTCTGATTAAACAGACTTGAAATCAAAGATGTTCCAGCAGGATTTGAGTTCTGTCATAATGTATGAAGGACTGCATTACCTAATGTATTCGTTTTTTAATTAGAGGACAGGTATAATTTGTCCCTTATTTTTGACTTGTTTCAGTCATTTGACCCTGGCCATGCTGGGGCACCACCTTGAAGAATGTTAGTCAAATGAATTGACCCTCAGCACTTGGATTTTTAAAGCCTGGTATTTATTCTCAGTCTGTTTTGCTGAACCACCAAGTCACAGGAACATAAACACACCAACACAGGTTGTCATGTGGTGGTTGAGGACAACACAGATGCCATGACACACACACATACACACATTTACACACACACTCACACACATACATACATGTGTATATATGTGTGCCAAATCCACTTACAAGGTTTTGGTTTGGTCTGTGGCTATAGTAGAAGACACTTACCATGCAGTGGGATTGAACTGGCACTCATGTGAAGCAAACTTCTTACCACACAGCCACGTCTGCACCTTTGAAGGCAGTTCTGTAGCAATTTCTGAGAGAGGGTCTTCTTTTTTTAGGCTCATTAATGGGATTTTTTTCTTTCTTTTCTGGAATAGTGTTTATTTGCGTTTGAGCATTGTAGTTTGAGGGTCTTTGTGGGTGGAAACAGGTGAAAGATTTGAATTGAGCACAGCACAATACACAATTAGATTGTTAATTTTACAGCTAGAGATTCTTGAAATGGTTATTCATCTATGAAGCAGTCTGCTTCACTTGAGCTTAACTTCAATGCTTTTGGTGATTTTGGCAGCAACTGGTGATTATCAGCAAATAATAAATAATCTCATAATACGAGGAGAAGGGAGAGGATAGAGGAGGGAAACGGGGGGTGAGGGGGGGGGGAGTATAGTCGATTTCATTTATGATGAGATGTGGGTCAAGCTTTAGGAAATATATCTGTTATATCAAATGCTGAAACAGATGATAATTAATCTGGCTTACTCACCAATATAATGATATCTATTGGTGAGAGGTTAAAATATACACTGAGAATAATTTCAATATTCATTTGGATGCAGTTCTAATTAATTAATTCATTTGAATCTATCGTGATAATATTGTCTGTGTTTGGCACATCAGGTCATATTAATATTCTTATCGAGTGCAAATAGAATTCAAATTTACATCATCGTCGGTCTTGCAGTTGTTGTAATTATTGTCTTCTGCTTTTATTATACTTGTTGTTATTGACAGGACGATGGCGGTGGTTGCAGTGGCAATAATATTGCTTATTAATGCTTATGGTGGTGGTGGTGGTGGCGTGGTTCTTGTTGGTGTGAATAAATGATGTAGATTCTTTGTTGTTGATTTATAATGGGTGCCAGGGATGGCTTCACTTTCCATTCTTCAGAGAATCACGAAAATAAGTACCAGTGATTGACTGAGGTTGACTCAATCAACTCCATGCTTCCCTAACAAATATTTAGCCTTTACTTCTGGAAGAAATCAATACCGGTTGCGGTTGTTGATATTATTAAAGCTGTTGTTGTTGTTGTTGTTGTTATGAGTAACGATATATCGATATATTTGTTATTACCTCTATTGTCAACAATTTCTATCCCGTTCTTGTTGTTGTTGATGCTGCTAGCATTGTTACTAATATTGCCATTAGTATTGTTGGCAATCCTTGGTTGTCTTAGTAATATTGTTGTCCAAATCATCAACATCCATATCATTATCATTGTAGCGGTTGTTGCTGTTGTCATCAAAAGAATACATTGAAGGTCTCCCCAACCCTACCCCCCACCACACACACACACACACACACACACACCAATCCTTCCATCATCCAAAGGAGAGTCCATTTGTGAGTATTATAGCCATTAAGACACTCACTACTTATATTGACAAAACAGTAATGGAATATTCAGCGTGCAAATAAATTTCCATATGAATCCCTGGAGTAAAATTATCACCAGTTTTAAACTAATACCAAAACAAAATTAGTCTTTATTACTGAATTATTAGTCTACTAATAGTGACTAAAGAAAATTATTCAGTTCAGTCACTCTTTCACAGTGTTTTACTTAATTGTATTCACAATGTGTGCATAATGATGATGATAATGATAACAATGATGGTGATGTTGTTGATAATGACGTTTTTTTTTTTATTTGCCATTGGATCATATGAACAATAAAAGTGAATCAAATAAAAAAAATAACATCATAACACCAAATAAGTGCTCGAAAAGATTTCTATGATTGTAATAGCTGTCTGTTTGCCTGTCTGCCTCTATCTTCATGATTGTCTTCATCAATAAAAGTTTTTGAGGAAGACCATGTGATTTACTAGAAATCACCACCAAATAACCCCATAGAACCATAAATAATGCAGGGCAATGCCTGATACGTCAAAGGTAGGATGGTCACAACAAGGTTGTTTTATTTGCAATATGACTGCCATGAACTTAAACTGTAACTAAATAACAGCATCCTGTTTCCACATGGGTTGGTTGGGTCTGTTGTCCAAAACATCTCTTTTCATTAAGACAACATCTAGTAATCAGACATCGTCTTCCTAATCAAAATTGTTTTTTTCCCCTTCTTTGGCTGCCTTTCATTACTGTCTTACCCAGTTTTCTAATGTCCATGTACATTACAAATCTGTTTCTTACATTTATTTACCCTGCATGGTTCTTAGCTCTATACTTTTCTCACACCTCCATAAGATCATGTACTCATCACATTCTCGTGGATCCATGTTACACTGATATGCAGCATTTCACTTCTTACTCATGCTTCATCTAGCCTGCCTTTCACTTCAAGAGAGAAACTAAGAGAAGCAACAGCTCCTTTATGTTCTACTCCTTCCTTACTCTTGCTACAATACTCTCCCTACAACTATAACTTGCATTCTAAATTGAAGAATTCGCCACATTATATAAGCATAGTATCAACAAGCAAATAAGAGAACTCCCATGTATTCCCCTCACCAGCTACTAATAGCAACTAAACCTCCCTCAAATCACACCTTCCCATCTTAATGGTTGTTTGAAAACATAATAGTACGACCAAATGAATCCCTGTAACATGTTTAGACATGCATGAAAGTTATATATTCTAGAATGATGCTGTTTAACTTGTATCAAAATTGCTGTATCCTACATATCACAGCATTTTATAGAGCTGGGGTAAGGAATCCTTTTCGTGTCGTAGATGAAGTGCAAGTGCAAAAGCACTTGTGGCCTGTTTGAGCTGAGTAAAATAAGGAATCTTTTATTCAATAGTCATAGGATACTTAACTTAAGTTACAATTTCATTCTTACAACTTAAATTATGCTTTTCGCCTACAGGTGAATAAGTTCTTCACTGCTGATAAGAGAGTTAATGCTGTTCTAGTCTGATTATGTTTTAATAATTGATAATGATAGGTGTCTCTATATGCCCCAGACAGGATACAAGTTTGTTTCACGATAAAATAACGGATACACGTTCATTACAAGTAAATTAACTCATGTGTATAGAGATTAGTGGTTATATATCTGCTATATAGTTGTTAGCTGTTCATTAGAACTAAATTAACTCACGCATATACAGACTAGTGAATATATACCTGTTCATTAAAGCTAGATTAACTCAAGCACATACAGTCTGGCAGTTTTTAACTTATAAACTGTAACTTACACACTTGTGCAATTCTCAACTACACTTTTTTTTGTCTTTTGGTAATCAATCACAGGAGGAATTGTAGCAGCCTTGATCTCTTTTAAAGTCTTTGATAATGGCAGAAGGAACAGAAGAAGTTCTTCTCTTACCAGAGACACAAGCTGAAAACTAACAGGTGAGCAGACTCTACTGCCGTGGTTCCCTGTGGACCGATGTTAAATCAGGTGATGAATTAAGCTAATCAACCCAAAACAGGAACTGACCCCTTGATGGACTTCAATATAGTTTCCATCTCCTAAATTACATTCACAAAGCTTTCAATGACCCAAAGCTACGATAAAGACACTTACCCAAGATTCCACTTTCAGGGATTGAACCTGAAATCTCACATTTTCCAAGCAAACTTCTTAACTGTACAACCGTGCCCACACTCGTAGACTATACACCAGAATAATTTGATTCTTTGCTTATTAACATCAAACACCTGACTTTCATCATGTTTATTGATCTATAGGGACATTGGCAGCGAGCACAATGACAGTCGTTTTCCTAAATGTTAACACCATCTTCCTCTACAGAATCGGGTGTAAAGGAAGATCACTGAAGACAGACTTCTAAGAGTTATTAGTTACTAGGGTATACAGAGAAGTCATTGAAAGAAAAGACTCCTATTGATTCAGTGACTCATAAATGCATTAGGCTCTTAACCTAGTGTTTGCACCCATTATGCAGCATTTCAGAGATTAACATCACATCCTGCTCCATTGTCAGAATACATAATAAACCTGGATTAAAAAGAAAAACATGTAAAAAGGCGAGAGAAAGAAATGAAAAAGAAAAACAAATTAAAACCAGTTGCGAGCAAATGAAATGAAAATTAATATCTTACAAGAATTACACTGAATATTGATGTCTTTCTCGGAATATTGATGTCAGAATAGTTATGAATGTAGCTTCAATTATCAAATTAATATACTGACTGTATTATAAGATATATTGATATATTTACAGCATTAATCTTAGCAGAAGTGCATCTGAGAATTAAGTGTTACACACTGATACTTTAAGAATAATAGCATTTTGGTGCAGTTTACCTTCAAGGTTGATGTTCTGTACATTTTCCCGTGTTTATTGTTGTTGGAAAAAGCTGTTTTATTAAGTAGTAATATTGAGCTTGGCCAGGATGACAAATTTGCATACATGTTGTATTAATCAGGTATTTTGTTATGTAAATGGCAACAAATGATTCATACAAGTGAGGCAGAAAGATGTATATTGATAGATTTATAACATATATATATATGCATATACATTTATATATGCATATACATTTATATATATATATATATATATATATATATATATATATATATATATATATATATATATATACAGACACACACTCACAGCTATACATATGTATATACATACATCATATACATATATGTATATATGCATGTTTGTAGACACAAGTAATAAAATATATGTGTATAACAAAAGATGTATGAATAGCTATGCATATATACTTAAATATGTGTGTTTGAAAAATTCATATGCACCTATTTTACAAATACAAACATATATAAACAGAAATATTTATATGTTTTATAGATATCATATATACACTATATATATCTGTATATATATATGTATATATATGTATATATGTATAAATGTATATACTACACACATATATATATATATATATATATATATATATATATATATTATTATTATTACATATACTAATGTGCATATAAGCATGCACACTGATGCATACGCACACATATATTAAGATTAATATGATATGGACATGGACTTGGAAAGCAGCAGATGAATAATTAAATTGGGTTCTTGAAAAATCAATAAAAATTATTGCAAAGTGATAACAGGGTTTCCAAAATACACACACATCAAGTTTGTACATATATACCATAAATATACATATATACACACACACGCATATATATAGATACATACATACATGCATGCATACATACATACATACATACATGTGTGTGTATATATGCATACATACAAAGAGGGTGAGAGAGAGTGACAGACAGACAGAGATGGATAGATAGATTGGTAGATATAAATATACACACGCATACATGTGTGTGTGTGGGTGTGTAGATAGATAAATAGATAATAAGTAATGTGTATATATGTAATATTAACACAGTGACTAACAGGGTCATTGCTCAAACGTTTAAAGCGCCAATGCACATTGGTTTCCAGGCAGATTAAAAGAAACAAAGGAATTACCAGAGAAGCATAAAAATAAATGAAAACTCACAAAATACTCTGTGTTACTCCTCAACTATACTAAGAACAGGCACTCAAAAAGAATAGGCACACAAAAAGAATAGTCACACTTTCACACGCACAGACAAGCAATGATTTTACCAAATCGTTACCGGCGACGAAAAATGGTGCCTGTACATCAATATGAAACAGCGTAAGGAATGGCTTAGCCACGGTAAACAAGTGACACCGTGCGTGAAACAAGACCTTCATCCGCGTAAAACGATGTTGTGCATATGGTGGGACTGGGAAGGGATTATCCATTATGAATTGCTTGAACGGAACCAAACGGTCAACGCTGAACTGTATGTTCAACAGATGGAACGATTCAACACGGCTATTCAAGAGAAAAGACCTAATCGTCAGCATGGAGTTCTTCTGCTGCACAACAACATCTGCACTCATATCGCCAATATGACCAAGGAAGCCATCCAAACGCATGGCTGGGAAGTGCTGTCACACCCGCTGTACTCTCCTGATTTGGCACCAACAGATTTCCACTTCTTTCAATCTCTTTCAAATGCTATGCGTGGAGTTTTGTTCAATACTGATGCAAAATTGAGAGCTTGGTTGGATCAATTTTTCGAGTCGTAATCGGGTGATTTCTACCAACAAGGTACTGAAAATCTTGTTGAACGTTGGGAAGAAGTTGTAAACAACAAGGGTGAATACATTATTGATTAATTAGTTGTTATTTTTTATTAAACCTTTTAAAAAATTTAAATTTACAAAAACAGCAGGAACTTAGTTGCCAACCTAATATTTCAAGACCCACTTGATGGATTCAGATGAAACTTTCAGGGATATTTGGCCTTGTGATCGGTATGAACTGATTAGATTTTGGGATCGATCTGGTACCGGATAAGGAGTCTGGGTTACCTTTTCCATTTTTTAAATTTAATTTTTGAGAGCAGTCGGGTTCATTTTTAGTATTCTCGTTTGTGAGAACAGTCGAGTTTATTTCAGATATTCTCATTTTAAAAATCATCTCTGGTTGAGAGGACATTGGTGTTGCCTTGGCAGAGGTTTGCACTCTCTGAGTGCTCTTGTTGTTGTTGTTGTTGTTGTTAGTAGTAGTAGTAGTAGCAGCAGCAGCAGCAGCAGTAGTAGTAGTAGCAGTAGTAGTACTAGTAGTAGTAGTAGTAGTATATAAGATAGCAAGCTGGTAGACTCATTTAGCATGCCAGACAAAATGTTCATCTGCATTTCATCCATCTTTATGTTCTGTGTTCAAATTCCACTGAGGTTAAATTTGCTTTTCTCCCTTTTGGAATCAATAAAACAAAAATACCAGTTGTGCATTGGGGTCAATCTAACTGACTACCCCCAAAATCTCAAGCATGGGGGGGGGGGCTATAGTAGAAAATGTTATTATTATTATTATTTTATGTTTGACTTTTGTTTTGCATTTGTACAAGTTGGATCCAAGTCTCACCCAGAGACCTCAAGAGACAACAAGTTAGAAGTTCATGTAGGTGTTATGCCTAGGGTACCATATATTTGGATTTGTACAGTTTTGTTCAAGTGAATGTTTAAGAAACCATAAGAAAATTATGTGTTTGCTTTAAAATTTGAGATCACATAGACAGTATTTTACGTAGGATATGGGCAGTTCCCATGAACACTATCTTTTGAACTTCAGCCATTTTGGGGTTTCCTGGTATCTGAGCTAGATAGTAATCAG
>NC_142932.1:128186890-128201890 GCF_046866305.1 Octopus bimaculoides | reverse complement strand
GAAGTGAAATCTAATGCTGTTAGTATTAGAATTGTTGCATTATTTTACTCTCTTTCTCACCCTAACATCTATTAATTTCTCTCTCAGATTTCTTTTAACCGTACTTTGGCATAGTGCTTGGACATTTCATTCTGATGCCAGAATATGATGAAGAGATTGCAAATGCAAAGTGTCAGAGATCTCTGAGGACCAACTGTTTATGGAGATCAAACATGGAATATTTTTGGTGACTAACTTTCAAAAAAAAGCTTTGATAAACAAACGGCCATAATTTTTGATGACTGCCAAACTTCCATTTATTATCTGCAGCTTAGATAATACATTGAATTGTATAAGAGGAAAGCAAAGTGAAGGAGACGGACCTGAAAGATATGGGACTGAACGATAGTAAACCTAACACAGCATTTGATTTAATGCAAGGAGCCAGTCCTTTGATACCTCTAGTGGAGATCATTTTGTTGCAAGTATTCAGAGCACAGCATTTCCCTCCTCCCTAACCTCATTACTCTCGAAAATATTGACCAGTGAATATTGGCTTTAAAGTTTGGCACAAGACCAGCAATTTCAAGAGAGGTGCTAAGTCAATTACATCAACCACAGAACTCAACTTGTACTTACTTTATTGACCCCAAAAGGAAGAAAGGTTATGTTGACCTCTGTGAAATTTGAGCTCAGAGCATAAAGACATGAAGACAGACAAAATGCTACAAAGCATTTTGCCTGGTGAGCGAATGAGTCTGCCAGCTCACACCTTAATAGTAATAATAATAAT
Source organism: Octopus bimaculoides (assembly GCF_046866305.1). Classification (NCBI taxonomy): domain Eukaryota; kingdom Metazoa; phylum Mollusca; class Cephalopoda; order Octopoda; family Octopodidae; genus Octopus; species Octopus bimaculoides. The sequence continues at coordinate 128,201,118 of NC_142932.1, read as the reverse complement.
AATAATGATAATAATAATAATAATAAGGTAGTTTCACTCCTTAGATATGGAGCAGGGGGTAATCTCATGGACAGTAGATGAACTAAACAGCTTAGACAGAAAGACAAGGAAGTTGTTAACAAGATATGGGACACTCCACCCCAAAAATGATGCAGACAGACTGTATGTACCAAGAAAAAGAGGGAGAAGAGGACTTATTGGATGTGAACACAGCATTAGAGCAGAAGAAAATAACATAGCATGGTATGTAAAGAATGCCACAGAACCGCTATTATTAGAAGTAACAAGGTCAGGCTTGTGTAGGATGAAAGATTGCAAAGATAAAGCGCTGTACAAGAAATTGAAAACGAATGAAACTGAAAATAGGTGGGTAAAGAAAAGAATGCATGGTCAATTTCATGGGGATGTTGTAGATAAGACAGACAGAGAAAAGAGATGGCTGTGGATGACGAAAAGTGATTTAAAACCGGAAATGGAGGCTCTAATCTGTGCTGCCCAAGAGCAAGCACTAAGAGCAAACTACATAAAATACAGAATAGACAACACAACAGAAAGGGATAAGTGCAGAATCTGTGGACAAAACGGTGAAACCATATGGCATATTTACCAGCCAATGTACGCCACTAGCCCAGAAGGAATATAAGAGACGCCATGACAATATAGCAAGGCTTGTCCATTGGACACTTTGCAACAAGTATGGACTTGACAGAGCAAAAAATTGGTACGACCACAAACCTGAAAGCATCATCGAAAATGATAATGCAAAGATCCTGTGGGATTTCATGATTCAGGACGACCATGAGATAGAGAATAGGAAGCCAGACATAGTCTTAATTGAGAAAGAAAACAAACTATGCTGGATCATAGATATAGCATGCCCAGCTGACAAGGTGTGCGATAAGGAAGAAAGAAAAGTTGAGAGATATGACAGGTTAGCTTGGGAAGTTAAGCAGTTGTGGTCAATGAAAAAGGTGGTAGTAGTACCAATAATTGTCAAAGCTCTGAGAACAGTGGGCCTGGGGCTAAATTACAGCAACATTCATCCTAAACCAGGACTGCCATGTTATGTTGGCAAAAATCTGTAGCCAATTTATTACAGATAAATTTTAATAACAAAATCTTATATGGACCCCCTCCCCACCGGGTCCATACACACCCTGGTTGAGAGCCATTTGTCTGTGGAACCTCACTTGACCAAGAATATAACCAATTAATGCCAGGATTGGGTTGAAGTTTTCAAAAGTAAATAATAAGAATTTATTTTATTAACTCTTAATGGGATTAGTCTCAAGATGGAGAATAAAAATAGTAAAAAAAAAATAACCATCAAAACACTGAAACTAAATTTAATTCTTTTGTCAATATATTTGTTTTAATTTCTTCTCTCACATCTTTCTCTCTGCTTTTCTCTTCCTTCTCTTGCCTTTCTTTCCTCTTTCATTCTTTCCATTCACTTTCTTTTTTTACATTCTTTCTTTTTTTCAATGTCTTTAATTCTTTATCACTGTTTGTCTTCAGTCTCCTGTCTATACAAGAATTTCTCTTACAATTTGTTTTTCACTGTCATAAATTCTTTGCTTGCCCACCTGCTCGTCCACCTGTCAGTCAGTCCACCTACCTCTCTCTTTCTCTCTCTCTCTCTCTCTCTCTCTCTCTCTCTATCTCTCTCTCTCTCTCTCTCTCTCTTATCTTCCATATAATCTGTCTCTTCATTTGTCTAATTTATAGCTTTTGACATTATTACTTACACATTTGCTATTTCACATGATTCCAAGTCTCCTGGCTGTGCATTCATCCTGCACTTATGTTACAATTATCTTTCACTTACTTTTTTAGCCTCACCTTGACCCTGACAAAGAAGACATATCCTCTTCATCCTCGTCATCCACTTCATCCACTTCATTCTCTTCATTCTCTTCATCCCCATCCTCCTCATCCTCATCCTCTTCATCCTCCTCGTCCTCCTCCTCTTCATCCTCGTCTTCCTGATCTCTATCGTCCCATTCTCTTCATCATACTCTTCATCCCCATCCTCAGCCTCCTTTTCATCTTCATCTTCTTCATCCTCATCATCTTCATCCTCATCATCTTCATCTTCATCCTCTTTCTCCTCATCCACTTCATTCTCATCCTTCTCCTCATCATCCTTTAATGTCCGTTCTCCCATGCTGGCATGAGTTGCATAGTTTGACAGGAGCTGGAAAGGCTAGAAACCTGACCAGGCTCCAATTGTCTGTTTTGGTATGGTTTCTACGGCTGGATACTCTTCCTAACACCAGTGGCACTGGGTGCTTTTTATGTGACACCAGCACTGGTGCTCTTTACATGGCAGAAACAGCAGTTGGGTTGCCCAAGTAACTTGCAAGACAAAGAACTCTCAACTTGAAAGGGAGTATTACCAAGGGAGGTGGCTCTGTGCCAGGAGAGAGGCTAGCATAGAATAGAGACAGAAATAGGGGTCCCACTATAAAGGAGACACTTGACATACAACTAAAGCCGTTCCAGTTTTGACTTCTCTTTGGCTCTGAATATCTAAAATAACGTCATCCAGTGTATTTCATCAATATAGTAGGGAGTAATCAAGGACAGTTTAAGGGCCATATCTACCCATTAGATGGCACCACATTGAAGGTGAATGACGTCACAAGAAAGAGAGAGGGAAAACAACCATCCTAACAGTCTGGAGAGAAGGGCTGATTTGGCTTGCTAATTGTTCTGTCATTAAGCTTCACGGGAGGTTCATGTTACAAGCACAAATGAATTCTAGATGCAATGGATGACATCAGGAAATTTGGTTAACTGAATCTCTTCTTTTCATTTAGATTTAAACAAATGGACAAGAATTTCTAATGAACTTTTCCAGCATTGGATGCCAATGAATCAACATGACTTTACTGCTTTTGGCAGAAGAAATTCCAGTGAACTCCGTGCATGGATAACAATTAGTGACTGTCGAAAGGATGATTTCCCCTTTCTCCTACACCGATCTGGTGCCAGGAGAAGATGAGGCCAGGGGTTGTTGGTAAAATGATTTTAATAAGGTTAACCGTTTTGAGTATTTTCAAACTGTCGAGACCCAAGTACAATATCATTGGATCTCATTACATAACATACACGGTTATGGTATCAGTGTTGCTTATTCAAAACAGCTGTAAAGACAGAACTTGATTACACCATTTATTTGTATACACAAGTTTCCATGTAAATACGTTCCGTATGCCTACTTTTGTTTATCTTTTTTTTTTTACTCCCTTGCTTGCTTGATGAAGATTGAGTTTATACTTGGCTCCCTGCCTCTCTGCCTCCTGCTTGGACGAAGCAGTAAGAGTTTAAGCTTTGGGTACGTCTGAGAACTGCCTGCTGACTATCTATGCTTATTAATGCTTAGTTTAGCATTTTTTATGATATTATTAATATGATGATGGTGGTGATGATGATGATGATGATGATGGTGGTGATGGTGGTGGTGGTGGTGGTGGTGGTGGTGGTGGTGATGGTGATGGTGGTGGTGGTGGTGGTGGTGGTGGTGATGATGATGATGGTGGTGGTGGTGGTGGTGGTGGTGGTGGTGGTGGTGGTGGTGGTGGTGGTGGTGGTGGTGATGGTGGTGGTGATGATGACGATGGTGGTGATGATGATGATGATGATGATAGTGGTGGTGGTGGTGATGATGATGATGGTGGTGATGATGATGATGATGATGATAGTGGTGGTGATGGTGGTGGTGGTGATGATGATGGTGGTGATGATGATGATGATGATAGTGGTGGTGATGGTGGTGGCGGTGATGGTGGTGGTGGTGGTGGTGATGATGATGGTGGTGGTGGTGGTGATGATGTTGATATGATGACAATGATATGTATGAACATGTGTGTGTGCGTGCGTGTGTGTGTGTGTGTGTGTGTGTGTGTGCTTGCTCATGTGAGCATGGACTCTATGTGTGCCTCCCTCCTCAATCAAAAACTATTGTTTTGCAGAATATGAAACCCTGCTGTTTCCATGATTTACATGATGTCTGGCAGAAAGCTAAAAGCCGTTTCTTTCACATTCTGCTGCTTCCCAATATTTTTTCTGATAGTTAAACCATTTATTAGAAAGAATTTCAGAGACATGTTTCTATCAATTTTTACAACTTTTATGGTTTGTTTACAATTTTCATTTGTTTTGTTTGTTACAGTATACAATTGTTGTTCATATTGTTGTTCTTATTATTATCATTATTGTCAATGTTATTGTCGTTGATGTTCTTGATATTTTCTGTTATTGTTATCGCAAAAGAAATCTGCTCCATCATTGCCCACTTCACCACCACCATCATCATCATCATCATAATTATCGTATTCCTCCACTGCAGCATTCACTTCCTACTCCTCCTCCACATCATCATCATCATCATCCCCATTATTATTGCTATAATTGTTATTACCCTCCTAAATGAAAGCATTACCAAAAATATGCTGTTTTCATTGTTGTATTTCCTCCATTGTTGTATGTATTTACGTGTGTGTGTGTGTGTGTGCATGCATCCATGTATGTGTGAGTGTGTATCTATATATATATACATATATAAATATATAAGGCGGCGAGCTGGCAGAATCGTTAGCACGCCGGGCAAAATGCTTAGCAGTATTTTGTCTGCCGTTACGTTCTGAGTTCAAATTCCGCTGAGGTTGATTTTGCCTTTCAACCTTTCGGGGTCGATTAAATAAGTACCAGTTATGCACTAGGGTCGATGTAATCGACTTAATCCCTTTGTTTGTCCCTTCTGTGTTTAACCCCCTGTGGGTAATAAAGAAATATATATAAATATATATATGTATGTATTATATATATATATATATATATATATCATCATCATCATCGTTTAACATCCGCTTTCCATGCTGGCATGGGTTGGACGATTTGACTGAGGACTGGTGAAACCAGATGGCTACACCAGGCTCCAATCTGATTTGGCAGAGTTTCTACAGCTGGATGCCCTTCCTAACGCCAACCACTCAGAGAGTGTAGTGGGTGCTTTTACGTTTCACCCGCACGAAGACCAGTCAGGCGGTACTGGCAACGGCCACGCTCAAAATGGTGTATTTTATGTGCCACCCGCACAAGAGCCCGTCCAGGGGCACTGGCAACGATCTCACTCAAAGGTCCTTCCACATGCTGCGGGCACAAGTGCCAGAAAGGCGACGCTGGGCACAGGTGCCATCACGATTTCACTTTCGCTTGCCCCAATAAGTCTTCGCAAGCTGAGTATCATCGTTTAACGTCCGCTTTCCATGCTAGCATGGGTTGGACGATTTGACTGAGGACTGGTGAAACCGGATGGCAACACCAGGCTCCAGTCTGATTTGGCAGAGTTTCTACAGCTGGATGCCCTTCCTAACGCCAACCACTCAGAGAGTGTAGTGGGTCGCACACACACACACAAATACACCCCCCCCCCCCACACACACACATACAGTTATACATATGTAAAAGTGTGTGCGTGTCTTTGTGTATGAATGTATATATATATACATGTATGTGCATAAGTATGTCGGTTGTCCATTGACAGAGTTACTTGACGATTGGATAAAATGTCTATATAAAAAAAGGAACAAAAACACAATAGAAGACAATAAAAAATCCATACAGGCAGACAATACAAAGGTGGACAAGAAAAACAAGAAATAGAGGAACAGGAAACAAAAGGATGGGTCATTTGTGGCCTTCTTTCATCAATCAAGTTTCCAGATGTTCCTTACAGTTTCGAGCAGTTACACTTGAGACTGTTCGAATCTGGTTGCCCCCAAAAAAGTCCAAGCTAAGAGCATTAGATTTTTTGTATGAAAGCAAGCAAATGTGTACAACAACAAAGACAAAAACGGAAAACATTTTACACAATTACAAATACAAACAACAAAAACATAACAACAGGTGTCTTTCGACTAATGAGGACAAATCAAATTGTGCTGGCATAGATATAGATCCACGTGGGAGTGGGTGTGTATTTATGTGTCTATATATTTACATATGTATGTAATGTATATGGAGAACCATGTATTTATGTGTGTGTCTGTGTGTGTGTGTGTGTGTGTGTGTTTAGAATTCCACTTACCTTTCTTCTAGCAAAATCCACTCACAAGGTTTTGGTCAAACTCAGTCGAAGACACTTGTCCAAGTTGCAGAAGTATTGGATAGAACGCAGAACTGCGTATAATTGCAAAGTGGATTTTTTAATCCCATTGCTGTGTTTGAACCTACATCAATAAAGTTTGCATTCATGTTATGATGTTCATAATGAGTATGCACACCCACACCCACACAAATGTATACATGTGCATGAGTAGGATTACAGATAACCCACAACTTCAGAAAGTGAAGGAATCTGGAGAAGAATTATCAGGAATAATGGGAAGATGGACAATCATAGAGAAATGTTGAGTTTGACTGATCACTGCGATATTTGAGGGTAAATTATGAGATAGCAGGTGGGTAGGAGACAGCTCTGGCATTGTGCTTAGCAAGGAAGGCCACAACTGATTAACTGTCAGCTTTGGCAAATCAAGTATACAATGAGTGTTTCTCTTAAGAACTTTGTAAAAGCAAAGAATTTATATCATAAAGAAACAGACATCTGTGGCTTTCTACATGGAGATAAAGTTAAGCTGTTATTAAAGTCACTGATCTTGGTATCTTTATATAATCTCAAATTGAAATTGAATGAATGAAAAAAAAATTAAAACAAACATAAAACAAACAAATTAACAAAAGACAAAATCACTAATTGTTCTGATTCTTCTTTTCTGTGTCTATAAAATTATTCTACACCTGCTGTATTCTGATTTGAACACTATCCATTCTAATTCCGACTTTGATGGACAAAATGGACATAGCTCTTGTTTCTTCTTTCTCTTTTTCTTCCTCATTTTCTTCACTATCTGTTTTTCAGTTCGCTTCTTCTCCTTCCTCTCATCTCTTCTTCTCTTCTTTCTCATAGACCAGCATCCTTTTTTTTTGTTTTCAAATACGACCAACCATATTGCGCTTTGAACCTGAAGGAATGCTTCAACGGACAAGGCATGGTTTATTGTCTGCCACTTTATTGTATTTCCACTGCATGAAACTATTAGTAGCTCATATCTAAATACTGTGTGTACTAAACAATGTTTATCTCTCAGTGGAAGAGTGTTTTTCATTGTTGATCCTACCTATAACAGAACTGTAAACTACATATATATATATATATATATATATATATATATATATATATATATATATATATATAGGAAAAAAGGTTTGAAAATGCAGAGGTCTTTTAAAGGTGTTTATTGACTTGATCAGTTTCACATTTTTTAAAAACAGATTATCAAAAGTAAAATGTAAGGGTTTGTATAATTTGTATAAGCTTTGTTGTGTTAAAAAATGGTTAACATAGACGTATTAAAATACAGTTATACAGTCTTTGATAATGATAAGAAAATGCTAAAAATTAGAATCTTTGACAATGATAATAAAATGTTAAGAGGGGCTTTTTGTTTAAACAGTTTACATGAAAGTGTTCAAAACAGGAAGTAAAATAAATTTATAATTATTTTAAGTTCATCAAAAATCATGATTGTATAGAAGTATATATACAGAAGGAAATATATTTAAGGATTTATACAGAATTTTAAGGAAATGACTGCCCTTTCCATCCTTCATTTCCTGTGTTTATGTACGAGGAAAAGAAAACAGAGAAATTGAGATAAAGACATCAATTTATTAGAACATATTTAATTCCAAACAAAAACAAACTCTTAGCACTTTTAAGAGGATTTGATATTCTTGGCTTAACTATATACACATAGATAGATAGATAGATAGATAGATAGATAGACAGATAGATATCTTTTTATTATAGCCACACAGGGCTAAATACAGAAAATGGACAAATTACAAAGTAGAGCTTGGGGGGGGGGGGGATAATTTGGATCAAAAGGGATCGCGGGAAGAAAAAAAAAAAAAAAAAAAAAAAACGTGGGAGGGGCCGATCAATAGGGATCGTGTATCACAGTCGATGTAAAAAACGGGGAACAGATTAGGTTTATCCGTGGAGAGAAAAGCCTACGGAAAAGACCACGGTCACCTCAGGCTTTTTTTTTTTAAAGGTACATGAAAGTAAGTACCTTCTCTCTTTTTGTTACAAGTCTATGCTTAAAATGGTGTCGTCTTTCATTCTTACCATTCTTGCCACATTTACCCATTTTTTATTGAAACTTTCATTCGACAACACTTTCCTCTCTATCCTCATCCTCCTTTTCAAGTGGTACTTGAAAAAGTTGACGAGGGACTGACCAGAGAGGAAAGTGTTTGTTTGTAGACCTTTCAAACGCGTCCACCACACGCATTCTTTTGCCATAGCTATCAGTGTTACAAAAACCGTTTTTCCTTCCCGTTTAAAGGAAGGTGGCGGAACAATATTCACGATAGACTCGGCTGATAAGTGGGCTCGTCCCACACGCGACAACAGCCGTTCGACGAAGGTCCACAGCTCTGAAATATCTGGACACTGCACGAGTGCGTGCAGAACGGTTTCGTCGCTCTGACCGCATCTCGGGCAGGTCGGTCCGGTGGTTTTCGAACCGTGTCTGTAGATCTTCTCTCGAACTGGTAGTGCGTCTCGATAGCATTGCCAAGCCAGGGATCTCTGGAAATTATCCATTGGCCCCGGCCCGAACGTCGTCTTGAAAAGGCGGGTTAAGAATTTCTCGTCGACACCCAGGTTTGCCCCGAGAGTGTCGTCAGACCTCCCCTCCACTAGTCCTCTATAGAACGCATTGGTCGTTTGGAAGTTGCACAAGTTTGATCCCGGACGGCAGAGCTGTTGTAGAGCTTGGCGACACTCGCGGTGCCATTCGCCCAGTTTCGGTCTCTTCCTGATCCATGTTTGCAGTTCGGTGAGTGAGACGAGCTGCGGGAAGGCGTGCCTCACAAACGGCGCCCACACCTGTTCACCGTCGTCAATGAAGTTCCAGAGATGCCGCAGTCTCAGCGCATGTCTGCGCATCATTAACCACGGCATCCCCAGTCCTCCACGTAACGGTTGTTGACAGCAAATGGATCGCCTCACCATCGGAACGCCACCCTTCCACAGAAAGCGGAAAAGTATGCGTTCTAGTTTCGTGATGGTGGCATCGGGACAAGGCACGACGGTCAGGCGGTAATCGATGACTGATGCGATATACACATTAGCCACCTCCGCCCGGCCTTTTAGAGATAACTTTCTCTCAGCCCATGTTTGGCTGAGTTTGATCACTCTACTGGTAATCTCGTCCCAGTTCTTATCCATTTGGAGGTCCGGACTGAACCAGACCCCGAGCAGTTTAACCGGTCCGTCCGTCCAGCGTCCCACTACGGAGTCACTGTTGGACGGTATGGGCTTGCTTCTCCAGGTGCCGAGTAACAAACCCACTGACTTTTCCGGGTTAATTTTTGCTCCTGTCACCGTTTCGTATTCTTTAAGTGTCTCGCCTAGCATCTCGACGTGCTTTTCGCTCGACACTATGACGGTGACATCGTCCGCATATGCAGACACGCTCGTCCCGCAACCCAGCTCTCGTGGGATACCCCTCAGTGTCGCCAGCTTCCGCAGTAGTGGTTCGATTGTCAATACATACAGAAGCGCCGACAAGGGACATCCCTGACGGACCGAACGCGTGATGTCGAACGGTTTTGACAGGTGACCGTTTACCCGTATTACCGATCGGATGCCGCTATACAAGGCAGCGATCCAACCGCGGAAGACGGGACCAAAGCCAGCTGCCCTGAGGACGGCCGCTAGGTACCGATGGTCGACCCTATCGAAGGCTTTAGATTGATCTAAATTGATCAGCGCCCCACCCATGCCAGGATCCTTAACTACCCTGTCCATGATGTAGCGCATGAGGTGGAGGTTGTCATGGATACTTCTGCCCGGCACGGCGCATGTTTGCGCCCTGTCGACCAGTTTATCGATGACAAGTGCCAACCTCTCGGCTATTACTTTGGCCAAAATTTTCAAGTCTGCGTTGAGCAGAGTGATGGGCCTGAAATTATCTATAAAATTCCCCTTGTTTGGGTCTTTCTTCAGCAATGTCACTGCACCTCGGCTCACGAAACCGGGAATTCTCCCGTTTTGTTGCCAGTTGCAGTAGACTGATGCCAAGAGGTCGCCAAACAAGTCTGGCATTTGACAATACAGCTCGTAGGGTAGACCATCCAATCCAGGTGACTTATCCCTCGCGCAGCCCGCCATAGCATCCCTTACTTCAGCAGCTGTGATGGGACCCTCACAACACTCTGCCTCTCCCGCCGAGAGCCGCGGCAGGCCGGTCAGGTAGGCAGTGAAGTCCATCCTGCGTTCCGACTCACCGCTCGCACCGAACAGTCGAGCAAAGTGCTGTTGAAAGGCCCCACACATCCTTTCGGGTTCGAGCAGACTACATCCCTGTTCATCGATTAGAGACCGAATGGTGGCTCTGTTACCTCGTTGCGCCTCCGCCACCCGGGCTTCTCGCGCAGCTTCGATCCCTTCGTTCCTTAAGGCACGCATTTTAGCTCTGACGACGCAACCTTCGTGTTTGGCGTTGAGGTGTTGGTCGAGGGCCATCCTCGCAGCCAAAACGTTGGTTGCGCTGCCAGTTGTAAGTGCCTCTTCTAGTTTCTTAACTAAGTCTCCCTCTACTCTATTTCGATCTATCGCTAGTTCTTTACTAAACCTAATAGATTCCGATTTGATTGCCATTTTCAGGGCAAACCACCAGCGGTTGTTAACGATGGCTCCTGTTAACGCCCTCTTAATTAATTCGCTAATCCGGTTCCTGTAAACCTGCCGCGCTAAGAGCGAAGCGTTCAGTTTCCAGTAACCGGGACCCTGCCTATGTGTCTTATCTAAGTCGAGCGTACACGTCACAAACTTGTGATCTGTGTAGCTGACTATTTTAAATTGTGGACATCCTACACTATCTCTATCCGCTGTCCTACATAGAACTCTATCTAGATACGATCTCGACGATCCGACGCGGTTTGTCCAAGTCCACGTTGGCACGTTCGGATGGTCGAGTCGGAACCTGTCAGACAAATGGAAACGTCTGAGCAGGTCTTTGAGGCACTTACATCCCCTTCTACTCCTATCCACTCCCACATAGTCTATATGCGTGTCCAAGGTAGCGTTCCAGTCCCCTACTAACAGTAAAGGTCGTGACGTTCCCAGGAAAACCTCTAGACGTCTAAGGAAATCCGCCCGACCCGTTAAGGACGGTGCATACACTGCCACCAGACGGAAAGCACACCCGTTTGTGCTATCGACGTCCAAGACAACCAGCCTACCCTCCGGGTCTAGGAATATTGGCCTTACTTTTAGGTTCAGACTCTTCCGAAAAAGCACCGCGGTACCACCACCACCCATGTTTGGCAGACAGGGAGAAAAATAAATGTCGAAATGTCCACCAAACATGGACTTGAGGGCCCGCGGGTTACTGAGTCTGGTTTCACTGATAGCCATGATTTCTATGTTCTGTGACTTGACGTACATTTACACAACCTAATTTAAGCATAGTTGAAGTCGAAATTTGTGTTTTATACACGACAGTAAAAGAGACAAGAGAGAAGGTTACTTACTCGTTTCGAAAGTTTTAGCTTCCTCTTCTTTTGAAGTATCTTGGATGAGGTTTTTGAAGAGTTTCTTTGATAAATATTTTTGGAACCCCCCAACCGCATTTGGAAAGAGGGTTTTGAGTGTGTGGTGCTGCGTTTGTGTGATGTGAACTATTTTGATGTGTTTCGGTGGTGTAGTGCGTGGATGATTGTTCAGCTTATAATTATCTTCAGAAATGTTTGTTTGCGATATGATGTAGTCCATTAATTTTGTGTTTGTTGTGTCTATCGCTGATAGCATTGTGTGTGTTTTTGTGATGTTGGTGCTGGTTTGTTTGTGCAAGGAGCTTTCAGCGGTTACATATTTCCCTGCTTTGCATGCATTTAATTTTGGGGTTGTTTTTGATCTTTTTCTTTTACTTCCTGTGGCTATTTGCCATTCTGTAGAACTTTCATCGTTAGACGAAATGTCCGACGAATCAGAAGGGGGTAAAGGCAAAGCATTTGGTTCTATTTGTGTGTTTGTCGATGGTGTTGTGGTGTGTGGTGTGTGTGGTGTGTGTGTTGTTGGGGAATTGGGAGTAGTATTGGTCTTTTCTTCGTTCTCAGTGGTTGTCTTCTTGGTTGTTGTTCTTGGTGTTGGTGTTGGTCTGTCTTTAGTTGTTGTTGGTGGTGTTGTTTCTGTTTTTGACTCAGGTGGTGGTGTTGTTTGGTTGGGTTGGTTTGTTCGTTGTTGCCGTTCTTTCGTTTTCGCATATAGCTGCTTGATCAGTTGTGCATACGGTGGTGTGGGTAATAATGCTGGTGTTTTGGGTTTTTGGTTTTCCCGTGGCTGTTGTTGTTGTTGTTGCTGTTGTTTCGCGGCAGAATTGCAGTCCTTTTGGAAGTGAGTTTCACTGCCACATATGTAACAGCGTGGTCGTCTGCCTTCCACCACTACATACAGCCTTTGCGTTGATGGTAACTTTATGTAGGTGGGTATTTTATTTAGTGACTCCTGGGTAATATGGAGAAGGATCTCCATTTTTTTACCCACCCACTGTTGCTTTTCAGAAACATTAATTTGCAATATATCAACTTCCTCCATATCGACACATACGGCTGATGTTATCCATAGTGTGTCTACCGTGGGAGGAATATTTTTTATGATAACCCTTGTTACCCTCTGACCAAGGTAACTCGGTATCATTGTTAACTCTTCTGTCTTAAGAGTTAGCGTTGAGAATCGTTTCGCTAACTCTTCACTTTGAAAAATAACTTGCACATGGGAAAATTTATGCCACCAAGTTACATAATACTTATATTGCCATACAGATCTCAAGCATTTCTCGATCTTTTCCGTGCTTGCTTTTTCTGTTTTTTTTGTTTTCGAGTTTAAAATTTTATAAATAATGGTCTTTTTGTTTGTGTCTTCTAAAATGTCTTGTGGTATGTTGATCCGCACCTCGTCATTTTCTTTCGTAAGTAAAGCCTTTGTATCTTTTATCTGCTGTGCAGTAAAAGATACTACCGTCGTTTTTTCCTTTATCGCCTCGGCGAAGTTTGTTTTGATCTTGTTATTGTTGTTGTTGGTGGTGGTGCTGGTGTTGATGGCAGAGGTGACTGTTGCTGTATTAGCGTTGTTGTTGGCGGTTGTGATGCTGGCAGGTGTTGTTGTTGTGGCAGATGGGTGACCTTCTTCTTGTGTACTTCTCTGACCTTCATATGAGTTACGAAGTGGCGGGAAATTTTTTTCATAATTTTCTTCGGCGTTCAGGCGTATTTGAGCAAATTGTTTGGCCATCATGCTCTTCTCTTTCTCTCCTTCCGTTGTCTGTGGTGAAAGGAACAAAAGAGGAGTGGAGTTGTTGTTGTTCTTGGTGGTAGTGGTGGCTGCGATGACGGTGGCAGTAGTGGTTTTGGTTTTGTTGTCGTTGGTGGCGGTCGTAATGGTGGTAGTGGAGGTGGTGAAGGCAGTAGTAGTAAACGCATTCCTGGTCTCTACGTCTTGTGTTCGTTCATGCGGAACGACTTGTTGGTCAGTCTCCTTGCCTGCTGTTAGAGGCAAATCGACCACGTGTGAAGGCCTAGCCATATTTCTTTTACGAAATATGGCAAATAAGCCGGAGAAAAATCAAAAACTTTTGGAAATAAACTCCAGAAGGAGCCACTTCCTATTACAAAAACCCAATAGGGTCGAAGTGTATAGACTTATACACCTCTTCCACAAAAAATATTTTAAAACTGCAAAAGTTTTGACATATAAAAGGCCAACTTACTTGCGAGCCGATGTGACTAGCATCCGTCCAGATCAGAGATAGACAGATAGATAGATAGACAGATAGATAGATAGACAGACAGATAGATAGAGAGACAGATAGATAGATAGATAGATAGATAGATAGATAGATAGATAGATTTTGTCTGTGTGTCTGTTTCTCCCACAAAGCATAATTGAGACACTATCTCATTTATAAGCATGAGTGTTTTGTCCACTTACACACTTTAACTATGCTGACGATAATGATGATAATGGTGTGACCAGAGCTAAAATTTTCAAAGAATCGACACTTTCAATCTCTCTCTCTCTCTCTCTCTCTCTCTCTCTCTCTCTCTCTCTCAATACATCCAACAAAAAATTCTTCAAAGTGGTGCCC
>NC_142932.1:128159390-128181890 GCF_046866305.1 Octopus bimaculoides | reverse complement strand
ACAGTTCATTGGAGCTGTCTCAGCTTATGCAACTTGTCTAAGGTGAGCTTTATATAAATAGGTGTAGGCATGGCTGTGTGTTTAAGAAGCTCACTTCCTGACCATGCAGACTTGGGTTCAGTCCTTGTGTGCAACACCTTAACTCCTGGCTACCCCAAAGCCTTGTGAGTGGACTTGATAGACAGAAACTAAAAAAGATACGACTTATATAAATATATGTATGTGTGTGTGTATGTATGTGTGTATGTGTGTGTGTGTGTGTGTGTGTATCTATCTATCTATGCATGTATGTATGTATGTATGTATGTACGTATATGTGCAGATTTGTATGTTTCGCTTTATGTACGTTTTCTCATGTGTGTAGTTGCATATTTAGACATGCTCATATATATTTGAATGGTAAACTTCTGGAAAGTTTCACAGATTTTTAAAGTTCCTGTGATGGATTGGATCTGTAGTCTTTCAATTATTTTTCTCCTTTCTGGTTTTGAGAAACCTAATTTTCAAGATTGGTATTTAGGCAGTGTGTTCCATATCCCAGGGCCCCAATAATTACAGGTATAAACCTGAACTTGTAATCTGGATAGAGTAACTTCAGATTTCTCAATAGTTCAGCGTAGATGTTCTCTTTTTCACTGATCTTCAGCTTTATGTTAACATCCGCTGGGCAGCTAATTTCCACAATTGTACATTATATCATTATATCAGGACCGTTGTGCTCGCATTTTATTGAAGTTTTCACTGTGTATGTATGTATGTATGTATGTATGTATGTATGCATGTATGTATGTATGTATGTATGTATGCATGTATGTATGTATGCATGTATGTATGTATGTATGCATGTATGTATGTATGTATGTATGTATGTATGTATGCATGTATGCATGTATGTATGTATGTATGTATGTATGTACGTACGTATATATGTATGTAGGTAGGTAGGTAAGTATGTATGTATGTATGTATGTATGTATGCATGTATGTATGTCTGTATGCATGTATAAATGAATGTATGTATGTATGTATGTATGTATGTATGTGTGTGTTTGTGTGTTTGTGTGTGACGTGATGATTATAAATGTGCGTCAACATCCTACAGGTGACATTATTCATTTTCATTCGTCCATGAAAAACTTTTCTCGTCATGGGAAAATATTATCTTCTTTAGAAACAGGTGAGGGTTAGCAAGAGGAAAGGCATCCACCTGTAGAAAATATACTTCAAAAAATTCCCTCTGATCCATGCAAGCATAGAAAAGTGGACGTGGAATGATGCTGATGAAGATGGCATATACGCCCGATTCCTCCATCTCTCCTATCCTTATCACCCTGTTTGCACGTTTTGGGACACTACTACTACTACTACTACTAACAATTTACTTGCAGAACATTGGTCAGCTTAGTGCTCTAGTAGAAGACTCTTGCTCAAGGCATTGTGTGACAAAAATGAACACAAAACCACATGTTTGGGAAATGAATTTCTTGCACAGCCATAGCTGTATCCATGCCTTATATATATTTGTGTGTGTGTGTGTGTGTGTGTGTGTGTGTGTGTGTGTGTGTGTGTGTGTGTGTGTGTGTGTGTGTGTGTGTGTGTGTGTGTGTGAAGAGAGAGAGGGAGAACAGCTGAAGTTTTTCCATTTGTACACTCTATTATGTATGATGACAATTATCCATATATTTTTATTAATAAGCTAATTATTAATAATTGCCACAAGACATAATTAAGGAGGATGGAATTGGCTAACACCCAAATATTCAAATTTCCATCTACCTCATAAGTGTTGTAGTAGCTGTTGCTATGACACTGTTGTTTAGACTTTATGAATGGGAGCCAAGAATTTACCAGTAAAAGAGAACACATTCTGAGTCAGTGCCATTCTGACTCTAGACAACCTCCATGCCAGGGCTACGGGACAGTCTTTTGTTTTGCTCCATCCAGGAAAGAACTTTTATCTAGCATCCCTAGAAACCTTTGCAAGGGTCTGTCGTTTCTATATTACTCTAATCTCAAATATATCAACCTGTAGACTGCCTTTTGTATGTATGTAAGATATTATA
This sequence comes from Octopus bimaculoides, assembly GCF_046866305.1. Classification (NCBI taxonomy): domain Eukaryota; kingdom Metazoa; phylum Mollusca; class Cephalopoda; order Octopoda; family Octopodidae; genus Octopus; species Octopus bimaculoides. Next base: position 128,179,827 of record NC_142932.1, on the reverse strand, counting down.
CATAAGATGTTAAATGTAAGATGTTAAACGTAAGATGTATTACCATTTTTCTGAAATGTTATGCAGCCTTCCCCCCCCCCCATATATATTGATGTTTGCATTGAGATCTCTTCAGATGTATCTTAAAAATAGATGTGTTTTACTTTGACAAATACAACCATTAGACTTTCTCCTCTCTAACCATCTCATGCACTTTGTGTTCACCCTTCTACATACAGGACCCAGTTCTAATATGGCTCTGACAGCCTTTAGGGATCATTGGGACATGCAAATCCAGTCTGACGTCCCAGTGACCACAGGTCATCCTCCCCACACTGCAACATCAAAGTGATGATGAGCCATGGGTCTACTTCGTGTTTAGCATCTCTGATTGTGAGTCTAGTGTTTCTTTGATCCAGAACTGGGACCCAAATGCATCATCAGAAATAGGTCTAAGCAATTTAGAGCCTATTTTTGAGCCGCATTATCAATTTTAAAGGCAGAGCAGATAGCGCCATAGTTTTTGTTGTTTTCTAAGTGAGATAATTTCAGCCAATATGTCTGACAAGACTTGTTATATAACTTGATGTGAGAAAAATTTAATCTGTTTCCATCTTTTCAAAGACAGAGATATAAAATTTTTATCTTCACCTTCCTTTGGATTATTTCCTGAGGCAATGAAATGCTGTTGGTTTTTACAAATTCCTCCAATCAATATTTTTTTCTTGTAAATGTGACAGGTCTATAAATTCTATCTGTTCATTTAGAGTTGAGGGTTGGTTTGTCTTTAGACAATTGTTATAGGAATCGGCCACAGAATTTGGAATCACGTAAAATTGCTGCTATTGGTGTTGTTACTGGACTATCTTATAAATTATTTATTTAAGTATTCAATTAAATGTTCACCAAAGTGTTTATTTTCTTCCTCCTCTGCTACATTTAGTTACATGTTTTGATTTCGAGTTGTTTTTTTCTTTTTTTCAGCCATTGTTGTGTTTTGTCATGTAGCCATGCTCATGTGATAGCCATTTTGGATGTGAAAAAGTAATCTTCATAAATAAAATTTAAAATTTTGTGAAACAAACTTTTGTTTTCTCTTGTCCCAGGATTGAAGAGTAGTTCCTCCTTAGGCAATTATCTTTCTTTTACAAGTACTCCTGAGAAAATTTCATTTGGAAATGTTTCAAGTAAAACATGCTTTGAAGGGAAAATTAGAAAAGCAACTTCACAATAAGAGACCGAACAATAATAAAAAGAAGAACAACAACAACAGCTACAATGGTTTCTTTTATTGTTGAGAGGAGCATCAATGAAGAGGATATTACGGAAAGGTTACATAAAATATATATAAATAGAATGGGGGAAAAAAATAGAAAAATTCAATGAAATAAAAAGTATAGAAAAAAGTAGTAGTACAGCTGTACTTGTGTAGAAAGACATTCGACCAGGAATAGAATCTGCAATGGATTCATGATCATACTGACCACCAAACATAAACATCCTCTCCTTACATCAGCAAATGGCAACAAGACTAAAGTCTGTTAGATTATACGTGTGTGTGTGTGTGTGTGTGTGTGTGTGTGTGTGTGCGTGTGTGTTTGCTATTTTTAATTATTTTAGATACCATTTCTGAGGAAGGAGCTGGTCCATAAAGATACAAAGCTTCATCTTTGGAATAGATATCACAAAAGCAATGTTTCGTTTTAAACTTGAGAAAAGTCTTGCATATTTTTACTGTTCCACTTACAGATTTTATCTGTAATGTGTGAGTTCGTTGGTTGATTTCTGTTCCTGAAAGCCTCAGCTTTTCCAGATTATCACTAAGGGATTTAGTTGCAAAATCAAATGCACCAAGTATTACTGGTATGAATGTGAATTCATAATGTGGATATTGAAGCTGTGGGTTTTAATGCAGTTGTCTGTAGTTATTCTCTTTGATTTTCAAAGAGAAACCCACTTCAACAGGGAAGTTGATTCCTATAATGGTACATCTAATGTGTATTCGAGAAATTTTGAGACTTTTTCAGGAAAGACATTTATTAATTTCAGAAAGTGCAAAACTCTAATCTCCTTCAAAGTAGGATTCTCTGACTTCATTGCACTTGTTGTAGCACTCCAACCACTTTGTTAAGGTCCCATAAAAGTCCTCCAATGTGAAGATGTCCAGTCAGGACCCTTGTCACAGCCTCCTCTTCATCTTCTCTTTCATCTTCGAAGAACAACCAAAAGTCACCGGGAGCAAGGTCTGGACTGTAGGGAGGGTGAGGGACAGTTTTGCTATCATCTCTGTCAAGTAGTTGGCTACTGAGATGGAATTGTGGACTGGAGCATTGTCCTGATGCATGTGCTCTGGCCTTTTGTGCAGAAATCTCTTCTTGAACTCTCTGAAAACCTGCACAAAGTACTCTTTGTTGACCATCTGACCAGATGTGAATGATACCTTTGCTGTTGATGAAGGGGATCATCTTCTACTGACCAGTGGACTTCCTCGTGCAAGGTAATCCAAAAGCAGTCTGGAGCATTTCATAATCTTCTGTCACGTTTTTGTCCAGTTTAACACAACACTTTTATTTTATAACAAGTTTCCAAATTGTTTTGATGTTCCGACTGCATTCTGAAAACCAGTCAGTTGCAGCAAGCAGTGTTTAGTAGGATGTGTTCAAATTGCCATTATATCCGTCTCCTTCAAAATGGAATAAAATCTTGGCAGGTCAGCTTATTAGATGTATAGTAAGGCTATACTAAAATTACAATTATCTAGAATAGTTTTAGCTGCCTCATCTAAAAAATCTCAAAGCTTCTGCAATGCACCTTGTACTTTTCTTGTCTGTCCCAAGCAAATATATCTGGACTATTTTTGCTGACATTTTACAGAAGAATTGATGGGAATGTTCTACCAATATTTCTTGTGTTAATGTTTGTGAATGTATTCAATAACAGGAGGATTCCCAATATTTTTTATCCCAGGAAAGTCTTTTTTTTTTGAATGGCATTGTATTTTGTTTTAGCAACATGTTGCATTGGAACTTTGTACCTTAATAACTCTTTTGTGCAGCTGCTGATCTTGTGTGATGATGTCTTCCACAGAAATGTGACATAACCAACATGTTTGATTGCATATTGTTCTTGGAATAGAATCATTTTTGTCTCTTTGACTGTTTCAAGCGAATTTCAATCTTGCTTCTTATCACTCAGTGATCACTACAGGACAGATTTCAAAACATTGAAGTAGTTAACAAAATTAATACCAAATGAATTCATTTTGAAAGCTTTCGTCTTTCTTTGAAATAATACAATCTAAATAATTGAAGGCTTTGATTCCGCCAGGTCCATTTCTGCTGTCCCTTCATTTTAAAGATTGCACCAGGTCTTTTGTCTATTTTATAGTAGATCTTTTGTTTGGCAAAATTACATACAGCCTTATCATCTTTCACCTTGCAAGAATTTTCTTTGCCAATGCTCTTTTTTATGCCTCATCTATTCATTGAAGTTTCTCTTTGTGACAGTGTAATAGGTCTGGCAATGGTCAATTGTTTTGTTGAGATTTAGAATAGAATAGAGTTGGCAGAACGGTTAACATGCTGGGCAAAATGCTTAGCAGCTTTTCGTTTGGCTTTACATTCTGAGTTCAAATTCCACTTTGTAATAGATACATACATACATGCATGTATGCATACATACATACATACATACATACATACATACATACACGTGTCTGCACACACATACATGTATACCCCATATACATACAAATATATGTACACATGTAACTGAAAGGTAAAATAGGTGGAATAATAATTAAGGTATATCAAACCAGAAGGACAAGGAGGAAGGGTCTCTTACAAAAAATGTATTAACATGTGTGTGTGTGTGTGTTTGTTTGTGTGTGTGTGTGTGTTTGTTTGTGTGTGTGTGTGTGTGTGTGTGTGTGTGCAGTAGGCCAGTTCTCATTGCCCAAACAACATGGACCAAGTGGCATCACAGGTTTTGCTGTCAAAACTCCAAGAGTTAGAATACATTCTGCAAAACGGTTCATGCTTTAGCACTTTCCTTTACCAAACTTGAAAAATTGAAAAGTAAAATTAACTTTAGCAGAATTTGAGCTTAGAATGCAGAGAATGAGAACAAATGCTGCGAGGCATGATTCTATCCAGTGCCCTAAGCACAGCCTGATAATAAATTCTTTATTTCCTATCTTGACAGAACTATCAAAGCATGATTGAATGTAAACAATCAGATGACCTGAAAAACTATTTACTTCCATCATTGCAGATTCTACAAAGATAAACTGGAGCTTAACAAAACAATGAACCATATTCATAAAAAGACCAGCAGAGTACAATGTATCTGTTCAACACACACACACACACACTCGCACATAGTCAAACACACATACACACACTTGCACATAGTCAAACACACAAACAAACACACATACAAACACACGTATATAAACAGTGGTAGTAGAATATTTCTAAGCATCCCTAGATACACAAGTGAACAAAGTGAAAGATATCTCAATACCTTTTTTTACTGGTAATATTACATACATAAGGTAATGAGCTGGCAGAATCATTAACACACCTGGCAAAATGCTGAGTGACATTCCTTCAGTTTTTACATTCTGTGTTCAAATCCTGCTGAGGTCAGCCTTGTCTTTCATCCCTTAAAATAAGTACCAGCTGAATAGTGGAGTCAATATAATTTACTTGCTCCTCAACAAGATTGCTGGCCTTGTGCTAAAATTTGAAGCTAATACTAAATTCACAGCCAATACTAAATGTAGGTGCAGGAGTGGCTGTGTGGTAAGTAGCTTGTTTACCAGCCACATGGTCCTGGGTTCAGTCCCACTGCGTGGCGCCATGGGCAAGTGTCTTCTACTATAGCCTTGGGCCGACCAAAGCCTTGTGAGTGGATTTGGTAGATGGAAATTCGAAGAAGCCCATCATGTATATATACATATATATATATATATATATATATATATATATATATATATATATATATATGTATGTATGTATGTATGTAAAGTTTAGAGAGCTCTTACCCCTGCTGGCGACAAAGGGACTCTCACTCAGAGTAAAAGGCAGACTGTATGACGCATGCGTACGAACAACCATGCTACATGGCAGTGAAACATGGGCTGTAACTGCTGAGGACATACGTAAGCTCGCAAGGAATGAAGCCAGTATGCTCCGTTGGATGTGTAATGTCAATGTGAATACCCGTCAGAGTGTAAGTATCTTGAGAGAAAAGCTGAACATTAGAAGCATCAGTTGTGGCGTGCAAGAGAGACGATTGCGCTGGTATGGACATGTGGTGAGAATGGAGGAGGATAGCTGCGTGAAAAAGTGCCACACCCTAACAGTTGAGGGAACCCGTGGAAGAGGTAGGCCCAGGAAGACCTGGGCTGAGGTGGTGAGGCAAGACCTTCGTACATTGGGCCTCACCGAGGCGATGACTACGGACCGAGACCTTTGGAAATGGGCTGTGCGTGAGAAGACCCGGCAAGCCAAGTAAGATCGTTGCCAGTGCCCCTGGACTGGTTCTTGTGCGGGTGGCACATGAGATGCACCATTTTGAGCGTGGCCGTTGCCAGTACCGCCTGACTGGCTCCTGTAGGATTTTCGAGCGAGATCGTTGCCAGTGCCCCTGGACTGGCTTGTGCGGGTGGCACATAAAAGACACCATTTCGAGCGTGGCCGTTTTCGTGCGGGTGACACGTAAAAGCACCCACTACACTCTCTGAGTGGTTGGCGTTAGGAAGGGCATCCAGATGTAGAAACTCTGCCAAATCAGACTGGAGCCTGGTGTTGCCATCCGGTTTCACCAGTCCTCAGTCAAATCGTCCAACCCATGCTAGCATGGAAAGCGGACGTTAAACGATGATGATGATGATGATATATATATATATATATATATATGTGTGTGTGTGTGTGTGTGTGTGTGTGTGTGCATAAATATATACATATATATACACACACAATCTCCTGCAAGTTAACAGAGGACCTCCTAATGACAATGTAAACTTCATTTAATGAAGGTATCTTTGTCCTGAAGAGTAGCTTTTGGCCGTCTGTCCCCCTCGTCTTGACAATTACTACTTCTGACGTTCTCTTAGCTGTGAAACATATCTAGTCTGGCATTTTATCTGCTCCATTCCCTAATTTTTTAATTTTTTAATATATATTTCGTCTGTCTTTACGTTCTGGGTTCAAATTCTGATGAGGTCGACTTTGCCTTTCATCCTTTCAGGGTCGATCAATTAAGTACCAGTTGCGTACTGGAGCCAGTCTAATCAACTGCCCCACCTCTCCCAAAATTTCAGGCCTTGTGCCCAGAGTAGAATATATATATATATATATATATATATATATATATATATATATACACACATATATACATATATACACACACACACACACGCACACACATATACACAGTATCTGCTAATACTTTGCATGTACCACGTCCTCGTGCTGTTGTTTTTTCTTGTGTTTTTCCTTGTTTTGGGGGGGATTAACCATATATAACCATATATATACATATATATATATATACACTCACACACGTGTCTTTTCTATATAAACATATATCTATAGGTATATATATTTATACACATATATGGCTGTATATAGTACATGTGAATGTATATACATATATACATATATATATAGGTATATACGTATGTATTTATATTACTTTACATGTATATGTTTGCATAGTCTAAGTCCTGTGTATGTATTAAGTATTGTTCTTTATCTTTTTTAGCAAAACATTTCAAATCTTATCTCTTATTTAGGAATAAATTATGCATTTTATGAGAAATGCTTCTCATTCATAAGGGACACCTCGATTGCTATAATATTTCTGTAGTTCAAATTAGCTCTCTTCATGAGAAATTACTGTGGAAAGGTCTTCCTGGGGAGTAAGAATCTTAACTACTTATGCCATGTATATTGCTGTAAAACAAGCTTTTACCAAGAAATTGATAGTTTCTGAGACACTTTTATTCTTGGAATTACTTTATATTTATATTTTTATCATTATTTATATTTTCTTTTGCAATTACTCCATTCTTTTTTTTCTGGTTTTCATGTTATTTTGATATATAAAGATGTATGTATATGTATTTTTATTGATCAATTTTTTTCGTTTGTTTTTTCGGTTTGAGATATTTCTTTTCCCTTGTCAAACAAAGTGTGCCAGCATGGGAAAAGTAGATATTTTAAAAAGTTGAAGTTGCAGCTAATACTGATGACAATGACAACGATTATGATGATGACGATGTTAATGACAGTGGTGGGGGTGGTAGTGGTGGTGGTGGTGGTGGTGGTGGCGGCAGCGGTGACAGTGGTGAGGGCTGTGATGGCTGTGGTTGTGGTGTGGAATGACAACAACAGCAACAATGATCCTGATGATGATGATGATCTTCATCATCATCATCATCATCATTATCATTATCATCATCATCATCATGGTGGTGGTGGTGGTGGTGATGATGATGCTGTTGCTGGTGCTGATCATTGTGGTTGTGGTGATGTAGGTGGGACTGAGAACAACAACAATGATCTTGATGATGATGATGTTGGTGGTGGTGGTGGTGGTGGTGGTAGGGGTGATGGTAGGGGTGATTGTGGTGGTGGTGGTCGTCGTCGTCGTGGTGACGGTAGGGGTGATTGTGGTGGTGGTGGTGGTGGTGGTGGTGGTGGTGGTGGTGGTGGTGGTGGTGTGCATTAAACCTTTTTGGGGATTGTGATCTTTGTTTTTGTTTTTTTGTTTTTTAAATATTTCTGAAATGTCTAATATGTGAGTACATTGTGTAGTATGGACCCCCATGCTCATGTTGCAGGAGTTCAACTCCTGTTGGGGCAATATACAATATATATATATGTCCGACTATATCATCATCAGGCATACATTGTATGGATCTGGACATCTTAGGAATTCAGAGCAAGAAGTTTCTCCATTTTGTTTCTTGGAATAACTGTCATGGTGTTTGGGTTTTCTTTCCTTTATTTTTTTTTGGCTTTTAATGGAGGAATGGCTGGTGTTGGAGGGATTGAGAGGGAATTTGTGTCTTCCTAGAAGTCAGGATAAAGTGCAAGTATGGCTTTGTGGTAAGAAGTTTGCTTCCAAACCAAATGGTTCCAGGTTCAGTCCCACGGCGTGGCACCTTGAGTGAGTGTCTTCTATTACGACCTCAGACCAACTGAAACCTTGTGACTGGATATAGCAAAGAGAAACTGAAAGAAGCCCATCGTGTGTGTGTGTGTGTGTGTGTGTGTGTGTGTGTGTGCATGTGTGTGTGTCTGTCTGTCTGTGTGTACCTCACTACAACTTGCCAACCCTTGTTGGTGTATTCATGTCTCCTTAACTTAGTGGTTCAGCAGACGAGATTTATAGAACAAATGCCAGGCTTTAAAATTATAGGTAGTGGAGTCAATTCATTAGACTGAAATTTCTTCAAGGCGGTGCTCCAGTACGGCCACAGTCTATAGATCGAAACAAGTAAAAGATAAAGATATCACTGTTCATAGATTCTGAATTCTTTAGGACGTGCTGCTTTATTTCTTGTATGTTCCACACAGTGAGAAGACCATTTGCAGCCAACCATTCTTGCTGTGTGTATCCTTTAAAACAGCCATCCTGGCTCTTTGCAGGTCTGTGAAATATGCAGGATTTTTTAGCAGGAATATTTTCTACCTGTATAACAATCCTAATGGAAGAAAGATGAGTAGGAGGGATGTTCAAAGGTGACAGAGACTCTATTGGATGGAGAGAAGAAAGAGTTGTTGCAATTTAGTGGGTGAGAGCAGAGGTTTTTTTTCCTTTTTTTTTTGTAGTTTTCTAACTGATGTAACATTTCACTTTAAGAATTTCAGTTCACGTTTTAAGATGAGATATTTGATGTCTTTGGATATTAGCAGTGAGAAAACTGGTTCAACTTGACCATTCTTAATTGAATATTAATGTGGAATTAGACAAAAGAATAGACAGTGAGTCACGTTAGTTGTTGCATAAATGGATAGAGTTCGTTTGGGACAAATGGAACTTAATGATTAAAAGTTAATTATGAATGATATTTATTTCTTTATTGCCCACATGGGGATAAACATAGAAGGGACAGACAAGGACAGACAAAGGGATTAAGTCGATTACATCGACCTCAGTGTGTAACTGGTACTTAATTTATTGACCCCAAAAGGATGAAAGGCAAAGTCGACCTTTTCAGAATTTGAACTCAGAACATAAAGACAGATGAAATACTGCCAAGCATTTCGACCGGTGTGCTAACATCTCTGCCAGCTCACCTCCTTCTAGTTATGATTGATATTGATACATCACAGTGTGAGTGACATGACTGACGACTGGTCTTTGTCTGCCTTGATGGAGTCAGTATTGTGTGCTACCCTGATCAAACACTAAATCAGTGCTCTGCAACCTTTTTTTCCACTTGTGGTACACTTATATTCTTTTCAAAATTCAGCGTCACAACTGAACTATAAATATAACTAAAAGTATAGGAAAAAAAACTTATATTCAGGTTACGTTGTGACACACCTAGCATCGTCTCATGGCACATACTAGTTGTGGAGCACTGCTCTAAATGTATGTGGTCTGAATCAGCATGGATGTAAATTAATTTGCTTTGCAGTCTCAGACTATAGAGGTTTCTAGAATAATTCATTGTAACATTTTGATTATTAGTGATAGTAGATCATCAATATCAGCATCATCATCATCATCATCATCATCAATATCATCATCATCATCATCATCATCATCATCAACGTCATCTAACATCCATCTTTTATGCTGGCATGAATCAGATGGTTTGACAGGAGATGGCAAGTCAGAGGCCTGCACCAGGCCCCCATCCACTGTTTTGGTCTGGTTTCTACAGCTGGATGCCCTCCCTAATTCCAACCACTTTACAGTGTGTACTGGGTGCTTTCTGTGTGGCAGTTGCATCGGTGCATCTTATATGGCACAAACTCAGAGATAGCATGGGAATATCCAATGGGAAAGAGGAGAGAAACTTATCAGATGGCACTGAGTGAACATCCCAAATGTGTCAATGTGCACCGTTTCATCTAGTCTGTTGCAAAGTAAACTATTTTAATTCTCGACTGGTAAAGGTGGCGCAGTCTGTCTATAACTTTGGTAGGATGGCTAAATAGACTGTAAGTTTGTGATCTGCACAAGCAATCCAAAATAAAGATGAACGGATCATTTCTAGTGAGGAAAGCCAGCAGTGAGTGGATTAATGAATTAGATAAATGATCCTGAATAATCAGAGGTGGATCTCTCTCTCTGAAGAGGATGGTTAGAATCCATAGACAATACAAAGAAGAAGCAGCAAAGAATAACAGATTAGAGTCAGCAAAGAATAACAGATTAGAGTCAGCAGATTAGAAAAGACAAATAGAAAAAGCTTTAAGTCAAACGAAAATAACACTCAACAATTTTCTCAATGTAAAACACTAACATTGTATTGTCAGAGCTTGTGTGTATGTGTGTGTGTGTGTGTGTGTGTCACACATGTGTGTGTGTGTGTGTGTCACACATGTGTGTGTGTGTGTGTGTCACACATGTGTGTGTGTGTGTATGTGTGATCTCAGACACAAAAGCCGTTCAATTGACCTGAGTGGCAGAGAACCAATGTACTTAATTGAGTCTTTAACACACCACAATAGGTATAAGCTATTCAATTATTATTATCATCATCATCATCCTCATTATTATTATTATTATTATTATTATTATTATTATTATTATTATCATTATAATTATTATTCAAGAGTCTTTTTCTTGTTTTATGCTTTCACTGCACTACTGAGCACAGCTCTGTGTACCTTAGATATGTGCTGTGGTTTGTTTGGGTGATATTTTTACTGTATCCAAAGATGTGTGTAATGCCTAGCAATGCTGTCTTCTGTGTTATATATACATACATACATACATACATACATACATACATACATATGTATATAGAGAGAGGGGAAGGGAGGGAGGGGAAGGGGGATAGATAAATAGATAAATAGATAAGTAGGCAGGCAGGCAGGCAGGCAGGCAGACAGGCAGGCAGACAAATAAATAGATAGATAGATAGACATAACTCTGAGGTAATATAGTTGTCTGGGTCCTGAGGTTTTATTTATTTACTTACTTATTATTACACTTGTGCAGGCCAATCAAGTCAGCAGATATTCTATTTTGATGTTTGGTGACAACAATTCTCCTCAAATCTCAAGAATCTTTCTCAGGGTTCTTGCAGAATATAAGACGGTACTTTTCTGCAGGTTGACAATACGAGTTTCAATTCCAACCTCTTTCAGTCTTTCAGGTTGCATTTTGGATGTAGTGCCAAATGCACCAATTACTCCAGGAATAACTGTTATCTCGGTCTTTCCACAGTCAACTCAGTTCTCTGGCTAAATCCTGGTAATTGTTGAATTTTTCAATTGCCTTAGTATTGACTCTGCTATCATAACGAATTGCAAAATCTTTGATCTTTCATTGCTTGTTTATTTCATCCTTTTTGATTATATCTTCAAAAGCAATTCTTACTTTGGTAGTATGGTCAGTCTTTGTGAGGAAATCCCACAAGAAATTCTCTGTCTTTGGACTTGTATAAACCTCGTTCCTTCTAATCACTTTCATTAATTATATTAACACCTCTTTATGTTAGGCTTTTTTCTGAATCTTTAGTTCTCAAAATCTGATGTAATATGGTTGGATCTCACATATATTATACGGTTAGTTGAAAAACTCTGATCAACTACTATTATCCAAGCAATTAGAAGAGAAAATCTCCCAGTGCTAAAACAACATACCACAGAAATAACTCCGATAAGATTAATTTAGCAAAATTTTAGGCAACACAAACAGTTTGAACAGTTTCAGCCTTTAAAGCCAAATCATGAAATCAATGGATATGTTCCTTTATCAGCAAAATATATTTTATTCAACTGAAAAGACTTAGAATGATCAGTATATAGAAACAGAGTGGAAACAGTGATTTATACAGTTCTATATTTAAGAGATGAGGAATTATGTACATTATTTACATTTGATGGATATTTGTCCTCATCTTGTTTGCTGTTAAACTCAATGTTTCGGTTGATATATCCTCCAGCCTTCATCAGGTGTCTTGGGAGAATTTTGAACCTGGGTTCTCATTCCTAAGGTATTTTTCGATGTTATTCTTCTTCTTATCATTATTATTGTTATTCAGGTCACTGCCATATGCCCATTGGCATATGGTGTAGTGGTTAAGAGCATGGGCTACTAACCCCAAGATTCCAAGTTCGATTCCAGACAGTGACCTGAATAATAATAATAATAATAATAATAACAACAACAACAACATCGAAAAATACCTTAAGTATAAGAACGCAGGTTTGAAATTTCCCTAAGGCACCTCATGAAGGCTGGAGGGTCTATCAGCCGAAACGTTGTGTTGACAATAAACCAGATGAGGACAAATATTTGTCAATTGTAAATAATGTAAATAATGTAAACAGTGATTCAATTAAAATATCGATTTAATGGTTGAGAGGAAGTACTTTAGGGGTGCATTCTATTAATTGGCTTCAAATTTTGGTGCAACATCAGCAGTTTTGGGGGAAGGATAAATTAATTACATCAGCCCCAGTACACAACTGGTACTCAATAATAATAATAATCCTTTCTACAATAGGCCTGAATTTTTAAGGAAGGAGTAAGTCAATTATGTCGACCCCAGTGCTCAACTGGTATTTATTTTATCGACCCTGAGAGGGATGAAAGGTAAAGTCAACCTTAGTGGAATTTGAACTCAGAACATAAAGATGGATGAAATGCCACAAAGCATTTTGCCTGGTGTGCTAACGATTCTGCCAGCTCGCTGCTTTGAGAGTATTTTATATATTAAATACAAATGCAATAAGGATCTTACTTAAGTAAAAATAGTTGAGAAATGCTGGTCACCCAAGGTTACTCAAGCAATTATTAATAGACGAAAAAATCCTTTATGATGTGTTTACAGTCTAAAACAAGAAACAAGGGAGATAAATCAAATGAGAACGATTAATAAACCTCTGTTAACAGTCTGGACCAGTGGTTGTCTCCCTTTTTGTTATCAGGACCAGATCCAAGACCTGGGATTTTGATGGGGTTGGGGAAGCTATGCCGAAAAAACTAAAACACAAGTCGAAGACAAATTTGATATATTTATAGAGGGGAGACTGTTGGTAGGGTGTGGCAGAAGGATGGTTGAGGGCCACGTGTAGCCCTGGCAGCCCCGGTTGTGAACTGCTGGTATAGACAATACAAAATGAAGTGGTTGTGCTTTTGAAGGCCAACTGGTGAAAGTAAAAGTCATATTTTGGTCTTATGAAACTTCCTCAGCTTCACATATTCTCTTTGGTTTGTCTTATTGTCCTAAGTTATATGCACAGCTGTCCCCAAGGAATATTTCTTCAGCCATATTGTAATAAGGCTGGTTGCAAATCATCTTTACTCTGGTTTTGATCTTCTCGAAGACAATATGGGAATTTCTTCTTATGAATAAATGCAGTGAGATATTCTGTAAAAACATCCCAACATCAGAGCAGGGGAAGAGGGTGAGTAGAATCCCGAAGGAATTTCAGAAGAATATAAATTTAAAAGTATGATGTACTGAAGAGTGAGGAAATGAGAATTGCAACATCTCCAACAAGATGTTGTTTCTTCATCAGAAAATATCTCTCACAACAACCACCGCCACCTGCCTCCACCATCGCCTTCTTATTTCATCGTCTTTATCATCATTAATGCAGTCACCACCATCATCAGCACCACCGCCAGCATCACCACCATCCCCATCGTCACATCAACATCATCACTATTATCATCGTTATTACCATCATCACCACCACCACCATCATCGTCACCAACATCATCAGCATCTTCACCATCATCATCATCATCATCATCATCATCATCATCATCATCATCATCAGTGCACTATTTATTCCCAAGGAGTAGTTGTTTCCGTTTGCACCCAACACTACACACATTGTCACACAACTTCCTCAACCACCCCCTCTCATCTATAAATGCTACTCCCTCTCTTGACCCTCCACCACTACCACCACCACCACCACCATTATTAACACCACCAGGCCATCACCCACACAACAGCTATGACCATCTTGACCGTCACCACTAACCACCAAGAAATGTGACAAACAAAACTGTTCCATGAATGGATATTTCACACATACACACACACACAAGATGATGGCTTAACTGGCTGAAACTTCGAAGTCACTATAAAACAATATTCAGGCTTAAGAATTTGTACAAAAGTATGGAAGAACCCGTGTGAAATTGTTTTTATTACAACTGAACATAAAAGACAAACATTACCATATGTATGTATGTATGTATTTATACACACACGCATATATATATATATATATATATATATATATATATATATATATATATATATATATATATATATATATACAAACATGTATACACTTGTATATATACATATATATATGTGTGTGTGTGTGTGTGTGTGTGAGACGTTAAACAATGATGATGATGATATATATATATATATATATTTGTTGGAGCAGTATGTGTATATATGTGTGTGTGTGTGTGTGTGTGTGTATGTATATATATATATATGTTTGCATGAAGAAATATGACAAGGGAAATTGTTTAATTAATAAATAGATATTTCACACACACACACACCCACAAAAACACACACAGACAAGCATGTGTGTGTTTCAAGCCAGCATCCATGAGAGAGTGGAAGCTGAGGCATTGAGAGGAATGTCTCCAAGACACAATACGGTTACTGTTCTCTCTGTAGAGACCGGAAAACTTATCAAGATCCACCAGTTGATAAGTATACGATGGAATAAGGAAACTGATAAGGATCTGGTGCCAAGAATTTTCCAGAATAGTTCCACCTCCCCTCTACAAGCCACGAGAAAGCCCTTACATGGTTAAACTACCTCTGAGGGAAGGTTTGTAAGTAAATTTGAGAGACAGAATCTTTTCAATGCCCATCATGTATGTGTGGGTGTGTGGAGGGTGTATGGGAGTGTGCATGTGTGTGTGTGCATATGTACGTATGTGTGTAAGCAAGCATATGTGTCTGTGGAAATGTTTATATTCTGCACATCCAAAAGCAAATGGAACGAAAACTTCTTTACTTGTAAAACACATAAACATTAGTGGCAAAGAAAATGCATTTCTGTAATGTCTCGAGAATTCAAGAATATCATTTTATTTAACGTATGGTAGGATGGAAAATCAGATGTAAAATGACTGAGTGAATATATATATATATATATATATATATATATATATATATATATATATATCTGTAATATTATGTGACAATTATTCGGTAGCCATGATAAAACTCTGAATTTCGGATGCTGGGGCAGAAACCCACTTCGCCATCTCTTCAGTTATCTGGCCATACATATATATATATATATATTATTTTTGTTGTTGTTGTTATGATGATGATGATCATCATCATCATAATTATTATTGTTCACAGTAGTTTTATTTTTATAACATGCTTTCACTTCACTACCGAGCGCAGCTCTGTGTGCCTTGGGTATGTGCTGTGGTTTGCTGTGATGCTCTTCTGGTTACTGTATTGAAAGTGTTTTGCGTAGGATGTGTGCAGTGCCCAGTAGTGCAATTTTCTGTATGTTATATATATTTGTAAGTCCTATTAGTATTATTCCTTCGTAACACAGTGTAGGTAAAAATGCACCAGTCTTTAGTCATCTGTCAAGTCACACCAAGGACCTCAGACAGATAATACTTTCCTTAAGATGTGCGCTCTGCCCAATAAGGCTGCTTTTTGCAAGACGTCAATCTTGCATGGGATTTCCAGTTGCCTTAAGAGGTCTTGAAGTTTCAATGGGATTGAACCCAATGCTCCGATCACCACTGGTATCACTTTTACATTACCCTCTCGCATTCCATAGTCTTGCCATTTCGACTCGGAGTATTTGGTGATTTTTTTCAACCTCTTTACTCACAACATTCATGTCATTTCATATGGCTGCATCAATGATCTGACAGTATTTGTCTCTCTCATTCAGAATGACAATATTCAGCTGACAGCGTTCAATTATTACACGATCCGTTTGAAAATCATAGCCCCAGAGTATCGTTACTTTCCCATCCTCCTGCATAATTTTACTTGTTACATGCTCGTACCAGTTCTCTGTTACTTCATATTGGCATTTACAGTATAAGAGCCAATGAAGATACACACACACTTTATCGTGGCGGCGCTTGTATTCTTTTTGTGCAGGGCTCTCACATCCACTTACCAAGTGGGTCACATTTTCCACACTCTCTCCACAGAGTCTGCATTTCTGGTGTGTCAGAGGTTTTATAGATGTTATACTTCACTGAATTGGTAGCGAGAGCCTGGTCTTGTGCAGCAATGATCAGGCTCTCAGTGGTACACTTCAAATCACCTCACTCTAGCCATGCCCATGATGCTGTATTATCTTTAACGTCCTGTGTATTCCTTTCAAACTGTCCCTACATTCTCATTTCAAGAAGGTCTTCTTTTCTATTCCCCTCATCTCTTTGGTTAAACTCTTCCTTGCTCATCATTTCATCTGCATTTACACCCATATCTTTTGCAGTATATTGCAGCAGATCTTCATCACTATTTATCAAATACTCGGCAAGCATTCTCCTCTCACTTCTTATACAATGGTCTATACTAATCAGCCCTCTGCCACCATTCTTTCTTTTCTATTATCTAAAACAGCTTGATTCAGCTCCATGAGACTTCAAGTTCCCTAAGCTTCTAGCAGAAACCCTTCTCTTTCAGGTTTAGAGCACCAAATGAACAAGCACAAGAAGTCGAGAATGGCTGCTGGAAACACAGGCTGCTGTTGGTCAAGGCAGGTCATCAGTGTAAGAGCTGGTTACCCCTTGTATGCGTGAATAAGTATCGGTTGACAATTGAAATTTTATTGCTTAATTTAACTTTCTAACTTATATTAGAGATAACTTTTTAAGCGGAAAACTGGCAGAAACATTAGCACATCAAGCAAAATGATTAGCAGTATTTCGTTTGTCTTTATGTTCTGAGTTCAAATTCTGCTGAGGTCGACTTTGCCTTTCATCCTTTCAGGGTCGATAAATTAAATACCAGTTGCATACTGGGTCGATCTAATCGACTTAATCCCTTTGTCTGTCCTTGTTTGTCCCCTCTATGTTTAGCCCCGCCCCCATTGTGGGCAATAAAGAAATAAATATAACTTTCTAAACATACATTCTTCATGTTTTACAGGAACGAGTTGAATTAACCTGATGGTGACTGTTTACAGCCAAATGGATGGTGGCGCTATTCAAATCTAAAAGTGACATCTTTCACACGACTACAGCCCGTAGCAGCTAACGGAGTGTGATCAACAGTGATTGCATACCTATATATATATATATATATATATATATATATATATATATATATATATACAAATGATGTGTGCGTATGTGTGCATGCATGTGTGTGTGCATGTGTATGTATGTGTATGTATGTGCATGTATGTGTACGTGTGTGTGTGTGTGTGTGTGTGTGTGTGTGTGTGTGTGTGTGTGTGAATATGCATATGTTGAAAAATTGACATTTGAAGTGTAATATGAATTTTTTAATGTGAAATTTCTTGTAGCATTTCTGTAAGTTTTTCATTTCATTATTAAGTTTATTGATAGAGTCTAGACAGTGGTAAATAGTTTTAATGTTGAGAGCTACTCGCATAGTGACAACAACAACAACAACAACAACAACAACAACATCAAAAACAGCAAATAGCATTCAGAATATTTTTAAAAATTTAAGAAAATCACCAAAAATATAAACTTACATTTTGACACGCACAAAACACAACACAAACACAAAGAGAAATATAAACACACACACACACACACACACACACACACACACACACACACACACAAAGCACTGTACATGACACTTTTATGTTCTGACATATTCTTTAGAGATCTAAAAATTCCACCCAGGGCAGCCAAAGAAGAAAAAATGGTGTGGAAGAGTAACATAAAAGGAATGAAGAAGACGATAATGTAAAGTGCATAATGAGCTTCATTATTGAATGTATGCGTTTGTGTGTGTGTGTGTGTGTGTATGTGTATGTGTAGCTTGAAGTGTGTATATATGTGTGAGAGTCTATGCATGTGTAAGTGTATATGTGTCTAGGTGTGTGTGAATGTTCATGTCCGAGATTAAAGGAAGTTAAAAACAGTTAAACCAATGAAAAATAAATATTTAAAAATATACACACACACATACACCTACACACACGCACTCACACAGTCGTGTGTGTTGTTTTGGTGTAGTTTGATCTCACTGGTTGATACCTTGAGCGAGTGACTTTTTTTCTTTAAGTTCAGATTGACCAATTCCACGTGAGTGTTTGCATCTTTGGCATGTCTTGAAATATGTGCAGTAATTCTAAACAAAGGCTGTTTACAATCCTCTTCATAAGCTTGCCTTGCCATTTTTGAGTTGTTTGTTGTTTGAAGGAAATATTACTTACCTTTAAAACACTGTATGGATAGTGTATGGATCGACCTTCACTGGAGGATACCTCAACTTCAACTCCCATCATCCATACAGCGTAAAGAGAGGGATTGCTCAGTGCCTAGAACATTGAGCAATGAATATAAGTATCGATCGTGATACCCACCACAAAGAAATGATCAAGCTCAGAAAGAATCTATTAAGCAACAACTACCCCAAAAACATACTGTCTATTCCAATTATGAAGAAAAGAGAGGATGAAATCAATAAACTGTGAAAGGCCTCTACGAAAATATACAAAAGATGACATCAGGACAGTATTCAAGAGTAATACAACACTTTGCAAATATTTCCTTTGGGTAAAACCACCAATAGAAGAGAATATGACCAAAAGCTGCGTGTACTCCATCCCATGCAGCTGTGGTAGGTTATACAAAGGTAAAACATGCCACACCCTCAAAATAAGGGTAGACAAAAATTACAAAGCTGTGACACGAGGAGATATTGATAAATCGGGTATAGCTGATCATGTATGGGGAAATGGAGACCACCTCCCCCTGAAGGATGAAGTTAGAATAATAGACAGAGAAGACCACTGGAAAACATGAAAACTAAAAGAAGCAGCACATATGCTAGGACACAACAACCTCCTAAGCAGGTTGAGTGCAGACATGAACAGCATATGGGAACCGGTATTAAGGAAGGATAGGAGAATATTAGATTTATAAGCCCTAAAAAATTCACTCCATAATTGCCCATGGGCATATGGCGTAGGGGTTAAGAGAGCGGGGTACAAACCCCAAGATTCCAAGTTCGATTCCAGGCAGTGACCTGAATTTAACATCAAAAAATACCGTAGGAATGAGAACCCAGGTTCGAAACTTCCCCAAGACACCTGATGAACGCTTGTGTTAACAACAAACAAGATGAGGACAAATACCCATCGAATTTAAATAATGTACATAATTCCTCATCTCTTAAATATAGAACTATATATATATATGAATGTATTCATATATACATTAGTATATATAAATATATATGTATATATATATATATATATATATATATGTATACACACACACTCACACACACACTCACACACACACACTCTCATACATATATATACATGATGGCCATGCACTGAGCTGATCCCACTCTCTGAACAGTGTATGTGTTTGGCCAAAATGAAGAACTAGTCCATATCACTGGATGCAAATAATGTCACAGCTCAAATATCAGGGTTTTTCATCTCTTAGAGAGATAGCCATATTCAGACTAGGAGTCTCTCGCTCCTCGCCATCCGATAGCCATTGATCTTACTCAGTTGTCTACCCTTTGATAGGGCTTGATTTTCGTCCTACGGGAGCCAGTCAGGCGGTACTGGCAACGGCCACGCTCAAAATGGTGCATCTCATGTGCCACCCGCACAAAGCCAGTCCAGTGGCACTGGCAACGATCTTACTTGGCTTGCCGGGTCTTCTCACGCACAGCACATTTCCAAAGGTCTCGGTCAGTAGTCATCGCCTCGGTGAGGCCCAATGTACGAAGGTCTTGCCTCACCACCTCAGCCCAGGTCTTCCTGGGCCTACCTCTTCCACGGGTTCCCTCAACTGTTAGGGTGTGGCACTTTTTCACGCAGCTATCCTCATCCATTCTCACCACATGTCCATACCAGTGCAATCGTCTCTCTTGCACACCACAACTGATGCTTCTAATGTTCAGCTTTTCTCTCAAGATACTTACACTCTGACGGGTATGCACATTGACATTACACATCCAACGGAGCATACTGGCTTCATTCCTTGCGAGCTTATGTATGTCCTCAGCAGTTACAGCCCATGTTTCACTGCCATGTAGCATTGCTGTTCGTAC